>NW_010120609.1:28732-50921 GCF_000699245.1 Pterocles gutturalis
TTCCCTAGTTATGCTTTAGACTGCTCTGAATATCTCTCCTCAAGACAAAATCTGAGCAGGCTTTTGGAGACAGTTTGCTTCGTGAACTGACCCCAGAAGCCTACGCAGATGAAATTGTCAGTTTTCTGCCAGTTTTCCCTCCATATGTTCTACACAACCCTCACAGACTAATCACCCATCACAGATCCTCATGTCACACCTCAAAACTTCCACTACATGATCCTCTGAGTTTCCTAATATAAAACACTACTCTAGGAAGATGCAACATAGTTTTCCCATAAATCCAGGCGCTTTAATCTGGTAGAGATGGGAAGAAACCACCTGAACCAAATCCCCAGACCTGTAAAATAAAGGTGATCTCTCAGGGCCTTAAGGGTTTAGCTGAAACACGAGGGCAAGTACTATGCCGTGTAGGTCTGGTAAACCTATACAAGGCTTCTACAGTGTGGAAATGAGCTAACCCTTTTCACTTAATCTCAGAAACTGGGACTCTCAGTTCTCAGAAACACTCACTCCTTGACTATTTTTTACTTAGTAGTGTGAACATAGTCTCAAGTTGCTGGCCATTCTCTGGCCATTACTATCTATCCTTCCCCTGCTATCTGTCTATTACTGTCTTACAAAAAAAAAAAAATCAATAGTACAACACTGCCCTGAGAAACCAAATATGTGAATGCAGGGATCCATAAATACAAATCATAATTTTAAAAAAGCAGACATGAACCTCATTTGGGGGTCTTTTACACAGACACCGTTTATCATATTTTTCTTCAAATGCACTAACAGATGACTGTAAAAACTTCTAGAGCTATTGTGAAAGAAGACCTCTTTTATAAGCTGAACATTCCAGTCGTCTTCCCACTCATTACATCCTACATGTTGTCAATCTTAGTTTCAAAAATTGTCAATCAGAAATGCAGTGGGTGATTTGTGTGATACTTTTTTTTAACACACTAAGGTGGGCATTTCTTTGATTTTCCTTTATTCTCTTGATTGCAAAGTATGGTATATGTCTTACATGCACACAATCAAACAGAAAAGTACATGAAAAACAGTATTTTGAAAACTGAAAACAGAACTTTGGTATGGTAACCCTTACAGCTAATGAAAGTCTTACTGTTAGTCAGACCATCGGGATTACTTAAAACAGTTGTTATGGGTATTTTAATTTCCCCTTTAGACTTAAGGTTATTGATTTAGTAGGAACAATGATGAAATATTAACAAAAAAGAGAAAATAAAAGTCACAATAATTTGCCGAAGCACATTATTACTTCTACAGTTATACCAGTATCTGTGATCAAGATGCCAGGAGAAGGAGAGGGAGAAGGAGAAGAAGGAAAAAAGAGGAGGAGAGGGTGGCACAGGAGTGGAAATAAAGACTGTATTAGATGGGTGATTAATCTGACTCAGAATGGGAGTTTTTATGTTTTAATACTAATATAATAATTGCTACTATTGTTACAGATTTGCAGATAACAAAACTGTAACACTGTAAACTACAAGCAAAAAACTTATGTAATTCACCTGTGGAATCTGTGACAGATTTTTTTTTTACTGTTTGAGAAACCACATTGTTGACAAATCCTTCAAACAATCTCAAGAGGTTTACCCACTGCCATTGGTATCAGAAAATGGCAGTTTCACTTATCCTTATAAAGCCTCTGATGACATGTAATTTAAATAACTTGCCAGACTTGCTGAGCTGGTTTGCCTCAAAGGCATTAAGGCTGACCAGCTGGTGATCTATTACAGTGTTATAGAACTGGTACTGAAATTACTTTAGCAGTAGGTATATACAGAACAAAAATCTTCAACAGAGAAGAGAATAAATGAAAACAAAATCCCACTTTCTGTTCTGGCACTAAAATAGTATTTTCTTCCTGTCTTCCCTAGTAGCTCAATTTTTTTTCAGTGAGGATTCATAGAACTGCTTGCTGAGGTACTTCAACAACAAGGTACATTTCCAGTTCAGACCTGAATGACTTCATGGATTTTGTGGGGTGATCAAGAAGTTAAACACTGATGGTGGTTATTACATCTTTAAAAAATACTACTTACACAGTTTGAAATAGCTAAAGCCTTCATGTCTGACAAATGTTGCTTGTAATGAAAATATTTACACTCTCATAACTACAGGGACTGTCAGATGTTGCTAAAATTACCAATGTTGCACAATACTGAAGGCAACATGTGATTGTCAACCACTAAAAGAAACAGGTTCTGCATTCCAGAAATCAACTCTAGTTTCTCATATTTTCAAAACTTCTTTCTGTGCCTCAAAAAGTACTGCCTTTCTTTAATGGGGCAACGTTATTACTTCTCTTCCAATCCTTGACACACAGGATACCAAAAGAATAGACATTTTCTATTTGTCTGCCTGCTGTTTCCTGCAAGGACCCTTTGTACTATAATCTATTTCATGGCTAATCTTTTCGTTTAATTCCCTATTTATTGGCATAACTGACAAGGGAGAGGTAGCTAAATAGCATTCCTAACTCCTCACCTGATTAAGCAGCAAAGGAAATTAAGTACTCAAAGAATGAAGATACGGTACAGATGAGCTTTCACACCCCAGCAGTTTTCACACTGTATTTTGGACTTTCTCAGCATTCTCATCCATAACTTACTTTTCGAGGTTTAATTGCTTTATTTCTAGTGAGAAGCACATATCTGTTCCCTGTCTAGGGAACAGTAGATGCAAAAATCTCTTGATTATACCACTGTGTCACTATTTTCTGCACATCACCTGCAGAAATGAGGGTCATTTCTAACAATCAAGTTTCAGAATAGAAGTAAACTAATAGCTCGTGTGACCAGAGTCACAAAGTAGGACGTACCTAAAACATACTAAAAAAGTGTGGAGAAGATGGACTAGAGCTAACTTCTGAGCAATAGCTCAGAGGTTAGTGCTTTTTTGGTACATGTTCTGAAGTACTTCTGACCTCAGCTTTCCTTACCTCTCTTACTTTTGCAAAATACTTAGAGGCTTTTGTAAAAGACACTATATAATGGCTAGATTTTTAGTTCAGTGAGATGTCTGTGCACCGGAGTAAGGGAGATTTAAAATAAAGGAATACAAGAATATGCAAAATTAGGTGGATGTTGTACATTCTCTAACTTCTTTCCTTTCCAGAAAGCAAAGATGTAAGATGAATGGGATCATCATCATTTGTCTAGAGTGTGTTAATCAAAGTAAGAGTGGGAATAAGACTTTAACTTGTTGTTGGTACTTGCCAGTAGCAATCATCACAATCCTAGTGCCAAGATGGCACAGAGTTGATTAAGACTTCCTAGAACCACACATCTCTCCCTGGAATTCTCAGATAGGAGCAATTCCTGTTTCCATTTACTGAGTTGTGTCCTGGAGATTAACCTAGCCTTGAATTAACAGCTAAAAATGGCAATTTCTCTATTAAATGTTTGTATTATAATGATAAATATATTTACAAGTACTACAGAGTGGTGTTGATACACCAAAGTGAATCTTAAACCGCATGTTAACTTTTCACCATGTAAAAAAGAGAAGAAAGCAAAAAGAGAAAACATAAGCAGTAGCACTCTTGGAGAGGGAGAAAGGATAATTCCGGCATATCTGTCCACAACCGATTGCTACACAGTCTGATTCTTCATAACTAAACTGAATTGCTTCCTGATTGTGCTTCCTTTAAAAACATGGTCATACAGATATTGAATAAATTAACTGAGAGATAGGAGGAAGTTTTTTGCATTGTAAAAATCAACTGCAAAAAATGTCCTGGGAAATTGATTAAATCATGCAGGTGACAAGATGAATTCAGCAATTCTTTAAAATTTCATATTTATAGCATAATCTGTGAGTATAAGCAATTTAAAATCTTCACCAAATCATTCAGCAGTGAGTAGACCGTGAAAGGGAGATCTTATTAATACAGATTGCATGCTTTTCAGCATTAATTTTTCACTCCAACAAAAGTACCAAGTAAAAGAAGGTTCTCCCAAGTACTAAAATAGGCTGTGGCAAAGAAATTGGCAAAATGATGAAACACATTCATGACAAATGGCTGTGTTTTGACATTCTAATGGACAGGTGTCATAGTTCCTTTCTTGACTGCAGTTCTTTACATAAAAATAGAATGTATCAGAAAACCATATTCTACTGTGTGTACGAATTTTAGGAGTCCCAGTGCATAAAAGGAAATTACTGGCTACATCAAAATTATTTAAATTGTTTAATAAAAAAATTAAGCACAGGTTGCACAAAAAGCTATCTAATAAAGAAACACTAAGTACAATTTTGCATTTGAGCTTCTATTCCTTTTTATAGATGTTAGGTATCTTGTTCAATCAGAGCAGACTTATCTTTTGACAGTACCTAGTGAGTAGAAAAAAAAAATTGCCTTTCTTAAACAGTGGCTAATTCTCCAGTTTTGCACAGCAATTTACACAGAAATCCAGAAAAAGGCTCAGGTCACCCAGAGATATTAAAACCTAACTCTCAGATCTGTCCTTCCTACTGAAGTTGCACAGTTCAGCTGTGTATGCAGGATTTCCTTGGCCCGAACAAGGACATGCAACTTCTGTAGCACAGTGGACAAAGCACTTTGGGTATGGTCTGAATTTTGAGTTTATTCATTTCACACCAGAGATACACTGAACTAAAAACCAAACATGAAGAGAGTGTAGTTTAGAAATTCGGGGGGGCTCCTTGCTGCCTGTTCTGGCCAAAATCCTCCCTTTCCCTCTTAGACAGTGTACCAGAGATTGAGGATCACCTCAAATTTAGATCAAAAATTTTAGTTTCTCCATTATGAACTAAGGGTAATACAGATATTCCGAAGTGTTGCTTTGAGTGTAGGAATTTAATTTCTGCTTAAAGCCCACTTTGTCCAATGGGAATCTCACTACCAGTACTTTATTCAAGTAACTGAAAATTTGTATTCTGCTATTAGGCAATGTTCTTCCAATGGTAAAGCAGAATTTGAAACGACAGGACCTTCCAAAGCAAGGGAATACTTCAAATTTGCTATAGACACTTGCTTTCTTATAGTTAGAGAAATTAAAAAGGAAAGAAGGGTTACAGTGGCATGTTCTCAAAAGTTCTTTTTTTTTTTTTTTTTTTTTTTCCTGTCTAATCTCTGCAAAGTGACCCAGGAAAATATTTCTGCTTAAAAGACAATCACAGATTAGACAATGGAAGACAAATACAGATGTCATCTACTACTCTTTCTGAAGATATTTTTGCTGAAATAAAATTTCTTACATGAATCTGGATAAGGGGAATCTAAAGACAGAAATACAACTTTCTAATAACTGAATAAAATTAGACAGAAGTAGGATGCCTTGGCAATAAAGGTGAAAAAATACCAGGCACATTAAAAACAAAGTAGAAACAGTAGAAACTATCAAGAGTAACTGAAGTTTATTATATCATAGGAGATACAAAGAGTGGTCTTTGAAACTAAGATCTTCTTCTGGAAATAATTTACAACAGAAGGAAATTGAAATTTAATTTTTCCATGTTGTATCGGAGGTGTATTGAAAACGGAAAAGTTGAGTATTTTGAACATAAAAAGCTGAGTAAATACATGAGAAATGAAAGATATCGACACCAAAATGCCTTCAAAAACAAAGAGGTATACCTGAAAGAAAAGAAACTAGTTATGGTGGGTATGTCTTTGTGCAGGAATCTTTGCAGACTTAACTCTAGATATGAGAATGGTGTTCCAGGTTATGTCTCCTCAGGACATCAGTGCCATACAGAAATAGTTGACAGGATACATGTGAGCTAAGTCACCTATGCATGCTGTCAGACAATTTAGCACTCCATTTCACTTCACTCTGCAGTTCCTTTACTGTTCACACTGCTTGTATGTCAGTTTGCTCCTGGGCTCTCTTTTGAACTGTCACAGATAGTTTTCTCTCAGGGAAACTTCAGGAGGGGATAATTTACTCCAAAGTAAACCTGTAGGCAGTAAACATCTGCACCACCACAGTCAAACACAGACATAGGCATGCATGTACATGCCATGGCAAAGCCAGATCTTGACTCCCCACAAGTTCTCATGTTGTACTTTCGCACATACAACACACGTTTTTGGTACAATTTAATAAAAACACCACTTGTGGGCTGCACAGGATGCTAGCCTTCCCCAGGAACCCTAAGCCCTATGAGGATGGATGACCACAGCAATGTAGATCTCCTGTGATGCCAGCAAACAGTACAGTTGTAGTGGTGAGGTGCTTAGCCCAGATTAGTAACCCTCTTACTAGCTGTTCTGTTACACTGAATATATGCATATTTAGAATACCCACTCCTATGCCTGAATTAATACAGCAAGGTTCATATAAGAAGACAGGGCTTGCTGGGTTATGGCCTGCTGTATGCTGTGTACGCACACTGTTAGCTTCTCAAAACAAATACATATAATAAAAGGTATAGGAGTTCGATATTCAACAGGAACACCCTCCCACAGCTGCAGATGCACATTGTGGATCGCTGAAAAATGGTTCAGTTCAGAACACAAAAGCTTCACACTGTCACTGTCATACATTTACTACTGTATAACATTTTATTAAAACATATCTCAAAGTTATTTACAAGAGAAGCTGCTATCTTCCAAATACTAGCACTACCATGAGAAAACCCTAATGAATGCTCTATGAGTTTTTCATTCTCTAACTTCTTCACCTATTCACAGCATAGTGAGCCAGAGGACACAGACTGAAGAGTTTGAACACACAGTTCATTCACGGAATAAATTTCTTCAGAATTCAGAGAGCATGTTTAATATACAGGGTCCTTTGGGAATAAATGTATCTGATAATATATTAAAGACAGCATGATAGGACTGAATTAAGATTCTGCAACAATTTCTATGTATATGAGCACTTATCTTTTAAATAATATCTTTTATTACTGGTTTATATTTACATTTAACTAATACATAGCAATTTTGTTATCAATCTTCTCACTCAAGTAGATATACTTGAACTAAAAATTCATTTTTATAATACTGCTTGTATTTTTCATAAGCATAAGATAATATCAGGGCAGCACCACTATTTCTGCCTATAGCCAAAGAATTAATGTTGTTTTCAATTTTTCCAAAATTGTTTACATGAAAATGACACAACCAGAAACTAGTTAGATAACTAAAAATCTGACAAAATTTATTTGAAAATATTTGAATATTGACCATATTCTTTATCTCTTTTCTGTAGTTATAGGGAAACTTCCCAACACTTAGATAACAAAAACAGATCAGGAGAAGAGTACAAATCAATAAATATTTCTGTTTATGGGACCAAAACGTATTCTACTATGGCAGGGTTGTGTGTTTACTTAGAGAACAACAACAACAAAAAAAAAAAAAAAAAAAAAAAAAAAAACAAACAAAACACAAATCAAAACAGAAGGCTGAAAAAGCAAAAACTCTTAAAAAACGAGTCTTCAGTCTTTATGGCTTTGACACTATGCTGTCTTTCCCCCAAGACCTCTGCAGAACAGTGTGCGGAGGCAAAATGTTCTGCACTGCTTCTAGGACATACACTTTCCTTTGCCAAGTATGCCAGGGCTCAGTAACATACTCATACAGCCAACACATCTTTGGTGTTTAATCTAAAAAAATCCACTCAATAAACTGAAAGGAAATCAGTGTTCACGTCTTGAAGAAGATTTGAGTCAAACCTACCCCTATTTGAATCATTGGCTCAGAAAATTCAAACATTTCCATTATGTTTAGAACAGTAAGCCACGCCCACCAGCAATGCCTGAAAGAGCCATTTCTTCTCCCTTTCCTCCTTTCCTTTGAAATCAGTTTCTCTCACCATAGGAAATATGCTGGCAAATTGTGAAGTTAAAGCATTATTAAGATAACTTAGTGAAAGAGGTGGGAATAGAAATCAAGAACTCTAGGCCTAATTCATGTGCCTTGAGGCTAAAAAATAATTCTATACTATGAGGCTTCCTATATCAGACACCCACTATTATACATTACAGAAGAAAATGCCTCTCAGAAATTTTTATGGTAATGCTTTTCACTTGGTTGGCAGTGCCAAGATATCAGCATCTTTTAAAAAATCAAATAAGAAACTACTATATAATCCATGCATCTTAATGTTTTGATCTATATAAAGAATTCACAAATTTTATTATACCATCTACTTGATTCGAAGGGAAGGAATTAATGAAACAGCAAAATCTAGTGAGGCATGTCTCAAACACTTACTTATTAAATTACTTGTTCTGTCACTATAATTATGATGTTTAAAATTTACTGAGATCAGAGAACTGATTTTTTCACCACAGCAATCTATTTGTGGGAAAAGCAGATTATTTGCTATAATCTATATCCAATATACTCTTTCCAAATTAGAAAAACAAAGTATATCAATAAAAGAATAATGTAAAAACAGAAGAATGTGACAGGAAAAACAGGCATTCCAAAGGCAGCAGCTGCTTCTGGTCATTCAGACTCAGCATAAAATTAATCTTTAGGAGACTTTTGCACTGCACTGAAAGGTTTGGAGCACCTTATATGTATAGAAGACTTAGGCAGCAATGGTTCGGATGGTTTTTCTTCCTTTGTTATTGTTAAGGGTAATTTGTAAGGCCTTTGGTCTGAAGATAGGTAGGGAGTTTTCTACTGCCATCTGTTGATGAATTAGAAATACAATTGAAGTCCACAGGAGAACGAGCTTGCTTCCACCATCCTTTGGTGAGCAAGAAGGAATTGAAGCTTGGCAAAAAGTCCGTTTGCATCAGCTTTCCAAAGGAAGCTCTTTAGGACTCACCAAAAATGCATGCAAACTCCCAAAGGCATGGAAAGAAAGAAAAGGTTCTGTTTTGTGGTTAGGGCTCTGCTCAAAGGTCATGCAATTGATCCCATCCTGCTGCCAAAGGTTTCTGTAAGGAAATGATACAGATGTTGTTACAGGAAGGCATCTTCCTGTAGGTGAGCAGTAGAAGAGCACTTTGTTAAGGTGGTAGAGGGCAGCAGCAGAAAACCTATTTCTGCTTTTTCACTTCCACTCTGACATATCCTGAAGATTTCAGAAGCTAACCCAAAAGTACAATGGATCAAAATATGATTTTAAATATACATAGTGTCTCACAGTTACTGTATTGCAAAAAGAAAAAGAAAAAGAGAAACATATATACTCAGACTCAATACTTGAAGGACAGTGATTCTAGTTGAATAAGAATATTGTTGTTTGGTAGATAGTTTGTGCAAACATACAAATTGAATCTGCCTAAATTTGTGTCCATTACCAATTTTGGACAAAAATATAGTAAGATTAGTACTGCAATTACATTTCTTTTTATTTTTATAGACATACATTCTTAATATATGATCTTTGCAGAGAATTGCAAAAATGCTTTCTGTATTAAAATCTAATTTAGAAGAAAGAACAATTTCTAGAAGAAGCCTAATAGATCTGCTTTTTCTCCTTGCTTTTAGCAACAAGTCAGCTTCTGTAAAACTCTTTTGTCAGTATTCACTATAACTTAACACTCATCAGTACTGCTATATTGCTGGGAAGAATGTAATTAACTGTCCATTTCTTTATCTTTTCCTGAAAAAAAAAAAAAAAAAGTTAAAGTCTTACATAAACCTTTTAGAAATCTTAAAATTAACTGAGACTTGTATAAATTTATCCCCAAGTACCAGTTTAATAGCCGCTAGAGAGTAGAAAAAGTTGATATCTAGCTTCAACTGATCAGGAGCAGAACACAGTATGTTGGGTCTATTCTGCTCTCTGCTTCACTACTGATGTGACACATATCTCCAGCCTTACTGACTGCAAACTGGCTAATTTCAAAACTCATAGGGTGGTAAGTTCTTATAAACAACCACCTAACTTGTTCCTGGGACACTTTTTTTTTTTTTTTTTTTTTTTTTTCCCAAGGTCATCAAAGCTTTGGGAGGTTTACAGAAAACAAGTTTCACTCAGTGAGAAAAAAAAAAAAATCCCAAATTAAGATTTAAGTTTTCCTGATGAAACCCAAATACTTCACATCAAACACAAAAGACTGACAATCTTGACTCTAAATGATCACTCATTCCTTACTGCAATCAGAAAACTGATCCCCTTGTAAACTGCTTAGATCATGTGAAGACCTGATCAACAAGGCAGCATCGAGAGACCTAGTCACCCGAGAGTATGTCAGCTCTCCAGGGTAACATAACCCGCTGACACCAAACTATAACTAGCACCAGCCAACTAAAGAAGTGATATGACATAGGGATATTTGGTTATCCAATATCTCTCTTCTGATCAGAGAGACAAAACACTGGCACCACGCTTTTTTGAACGACAATGTTGTCCTTTCCTTCTGCATTTCCCATTTCTTCACACTGCTGTTCCTGACCATCTTCCTTCCTTCAGCTTGCTACTGCTGGCATCACAGTCTGGGCACAGAGCCTAAGTTAATACATTTATTGGATTATACTCTGTTCCATGCTTCACCTTTAATGCTGACACTTTTCTCTAGTGAGAACAGCGTCACTTATTGAGAAACACTGAACTAAACGAGTAAAGTGCAATTGGTGTTTTACTAATTATTCATATAAACCAGTGGCTGTCACCTTCTTCTGGAGCTTTCCCCACATAGATTATTAGATTTTTTTTTATGCAACGTGGATATATTTTTCTTTGTTTTGCATCTCAGTTCAGTACTTGCATTCGAGTGACCATTGCATGTTAAGAGACCTAGAGAAGGCATTTTGGTTTTCTAGCCTTTTTAAATGGAGGTTAGAATTGGAGGCCTTTGCAAAGGCCAGGTAAATTCTGTAGTAAAATCTGATTATTCAATTCCCTTCAGCTTTTTTCTTCATGAATAATTTTCTTTCCAAGGCTGCCTGATGTTGGGTCTTTCTAAAGTAGTAGCTAAATTTTTCCCAGAATGTCTAAGAACTACAGCAGTGAACAGCCCAAATTTAGTCACATATTTGTTACTTCTATTTAACCGTATGTGAGAGGTGTAGTCTTGTAACATTTTCCTTATTTCCTCCCCACTACCTCCACAACACAGTAACCTTCACACTGAATGAGAATAGCTGGATACAGCTTCCTACATGACTTCTCAATTGCTGGCAATTTAGTTGGCCAGATGGGGTTTCTGTGGAGAAATGTGAAGGCTAAGTGTGCCCCTGCAGAGCTCTTGGCTCCTGCTGACTCAGCAAGTGAAGGACACAATCAAATAGTAAAACTTCCCCTTCTTTTCTCACTTTATATCTGCTTCTATTTTCCCTTCTTCCACTCATCCAGGGCTGTGTCTGTACTACTATTTCAGGTGACTTTTTTTCTTCCAATTAGGATCTGCAGTAGCTTGAAATTAAGGGAGTCTTTACCAGTATTACTGTAAGTTCCTACAGGGAAAACGTGAAGTCACAGAGACTAAAGTGAGGCATGAAGCTTTAGCAGACACACGAAGCAAAAGCAGTGTGTGCAGATAATATGAAATGGTAGCATGGAGCTCTTCAGCCTAGAATGGAGATAGTGCAGTGTCTGCATATTGTCTCTGTATGAGCAGCAGAGTGAGGCATCAGTTGGGTTTCTGCTGTTACCTATACTAGGAAAGCATTAAGAGCAGGAGCAGCAGCTGAGATATAATTTTTTTCCGGAGAAGCCTTAAAAAAGACTAAGTGAGGGCAGATATGGAGGGAAATGAGATTTAAGCCCCATTATAAATGGAAATGTCTTCAAATAGAGTAATTTTGAAAATGTGCTGAGGCACCAGTCCGTTTAAAAGTCATGGGAACATATTCATTAACCACATTAAAGTGAAGAAAAGTCCCATAAGACATGCTTACATTTACAACTGATTGACTTCAAAATGCCTTAAATTGGCACATAGATATTTTTATAAAGAACAGACAGCTCTGGGAAACAAAGCACTGAAGAAAGCCAGCCAGTCAAACAAAACACCTTATCAAGAGCAGGCTACAAGCAAGTGGGAATCTGGCAATATACTTGTACATCAAATAACAGAGTTTGGCTCTCTGACATCCCTCTTTAAAATGGAAATGTGCCCTTTTTTAAGAAAATTATGTTTTTTTCTTCATAAATACATCTTATGCCCCACGAAACAGCCGCAAGATGGGAATAGTTTTGTCTCTCTCCAGTTTGCAATCAGGTTTAATGAAGAATCACTAACAAATCTTAATGCTGTAAAGATAAGGCAAGAACTGAATATCTAAAAGCTTTATTTTCCCTTCATAAAGAGCAAAATATTATTTTAAAAATAGTATTTAATGACTGATTAGCCCTCAGCCTGACCCAGTGGTCAGTTTTTTTGAATCAGCAAGTCAGATGTGACAGCAGCCTTGAATGGTGGATTTGATGAGAGTGCTTGTGTGGTGAGAAAACACTATTACATGAGCTGTTCTTAGTCTCAGACCTTAGATTTCCAGCATGACTGAGGATCAGTAGTGATGGTTCCATTCTTCTACAGGCAGTTAGTTGACATGCAATCCTTCTTGCTAATTAAAAACAAAGCTATTTTCTCAAAAGCTACTATTTCTGCTTTTAAAGTGCATATAACAGAAACAAAAGCAGCCTGAATTATTAGTTCCAAGTCTTTCTGCTGATGAATCTAACCTGAGAAAACTGACCATATTCTGTACATCCCTGATAAGCAATTTTGATGTCTTACTGACAGCTCTAGCACTTTATAGAATTTTACATCTGTCAGTAACCTCTTGACAAATATTTTCTTGCTATTATTAGGTAACCAAATACAAATACATTACAAATATATACATACAAGCATGTGTATATATGTTGGGTAGGAATCTCTGAAATTGGGCCTAGGTAAATCAGTTCATCCGGCATGACTGTCTTCCATTTCCCTCAACAGGAAAATGTTCTTGAGTTTACTGACTTATGTCCTCAAGGCTCTTTCTTCCTACCTGAGATACAGCACAGCGTACAAAAGGCTTGCCATAGTTAGAGGGAACGTGGTAAATGCATTTTACTGGAAGAGAAGAAGGGGCAGAAAATGTACCTAATTCTGTAGCCTAATAGTTAGGATACTTAATTGAATATAGGGGGGCTGTATGTCAAATGACTTTAAATAAGTTCTGAACAATCAGTTCAGTTTTGTGTCACACATTCGTTTGAGAAAAAAGGATGAAGGGAACTGACTCAGGTCTTCTCTTTCACAGATAGGTATTCCAACCTAGCCTAACCCCAGTAAAATCGCTGAAGGCAATTTAACTGTTCATACAAACTTTTGTTTACAGAACAATATTTAGATGTCATTACATCTGTGTTGCCTCTCTGGACCTGACCCTTTCTAATTCACTTCATGGAATCCATTTAGTGTCCAAATCTTCTATCTTTCAAGTATTTCCACTAAATTACATTCCATCTGTGAAGCCTATAAAGCCTTAATCATGCCTTCTAACACATGTTATCACACCTACATAGCAAAAGATGCCCAGAGAAAAGACTAGAACATTTGGGAACTTCTACCACCTGTGCATCTCCCTCTTATCCTTATTCAAGAGTCCTTTCCCCCACCCCAGTTCCTTCTTCTCCAAAGTGTTGCATATCTGAATGCATTTCCTTTTCTAGAGACTGGGAACTTTGCTGTCATCTGTCTGCAACAGAAACTGCTGTATGCCAGTTATATTAAAAGGACATTATTAGGGTTAAAAAATAAATGCTTATTTAGTATTTATAAAATTATCAAAATAAAGTTATACATGGAGTCGTAGTTCCGAGCTCTTGTAGTTGTGCAGTCTGACATAGTCTTTCATTAATTTTTTCTCCCCTCAAGCCCCTACTTTCTTCATTGTACAGAAGTGACCTTCTCTGAAGTGAAATCAGGGAGGAAAACAGTGTTTCATGTGTTGGAACATCATAATTTAAAGCTGGACACTGACACTCACTTCCACCATAGAATTCCCCCGTGATATTAAGTCACAGAACAGAACATTTTGATTGTGACTCATCTGTTTCTGCGTTCTTACCTGAAATCTGGAGACTGATTTGCAGAACAGTGAGCATCCCCAGACATACCTTCTATCAGTGAAAGTTTTGGTTTGCACATGTAAAAGATAGTAATTCTATGCACTCCCCAAAATATGGACCTAAAAGGCTCAAACTAGATATCCCAAATCTGTGGATATTTTTGACCCACATCTCCGTATTACCTTCCCACTTGTAATATTGGAATCATAGTAACCCCAGTGTAATACAGTTCTTCACAAACTAAACAACATTCTTGGAACTTTTTAGTTAATGCAGAGATGTACATCATAAAAAAATCCGTTTAATAATTCTGTGTCCAGGACGTTATCTGAACAATGTGCAGTAAATAAGGTGTTGAGACAAACACTGAACATGGAAAAATAAAAATAATAAATAATTTCTGATTAAGTGCAACCTTACATATTTGTTCTGTGTAGTTAAACAAAAATGTTTTAATTTATTGAAATGTATTTGTTTATTTAATGTGTTTGTTCATTTGTGTTTAATTTAAATATTTATTTTTTAATTTATTTACTTATTTCATTCCATATTAAAATCCAGTGGAGAAAGAGTACATGAATGCTTAAGTAAATTGCAATCAAACATTGCAATGGATGGTGCAGTGGCATCTGAATTAAGGGTCTGCTGACAGTACTATTATGATATTTTCTGAGTGTTTGATCTGGCAATATGAATAATGTTCTTGTAATAGTTTTTGGGCTTCTATATTGCTTTTTTTTTTTGTGCTAGATAATTTCCCAGCTAAAACCCAAACAAACAAACTGAAAATAGAACAAAAATTTCATCATATGCTATGTTAGTGATGTTTATGTGATTGGTCATCTGGACCATATCATTTTCATCTTCTGAATAAGCCTTTGCTATTTTAACAACAACTAAGCACATACAATGTTACGATTGTTTACAGAGAGCATGAATGGGATAATTTTATAGTAAATTTCACTGTTATTTTTTGACATCATTGATACTTAGGACAGCCCATAACCTTTCTTCATCCTCTTATCTCTATTCAAATCTAACTTTTATCCCTCTGTGTTCACACATGGCACCTTCCTGCTCCACATTATGTCCCAAAAGATAGGTCACATAATACCAGAGGAAAGTAGTTTCTGGGCAAAGAGCTGAAATTGTCGAGAAACTATTAGTCAACCACATGTTAGGCTACACCTAATGTGAATGAGGTCTTTAAGGAATTTATTTGCTAAAAATGTGAAGTTCTTACCAATCTTACGTGAAATTCAGCTTTTTAGTGGATTGCAACTTGAAAAAATTTGGGCGGATGGATTTCAATATTCAGACAAAATACTCACAAAAGCTAGCCTCTTGAAAGCTCAAGTTCATAGTGAAACGTATGAAAGAGATGAAATTATTTAAATGAGATTGCCTGTAAATTTCATCAAGGGTAAAATAATCCAGCTTCATTATCAGGTATCATTGAATCAACTTCACTTTTTCAAAAACTTAACTATACCTCTAGACCTGGAAAGAAGAAGTTATGTGCTAAAGTTCAGTAAAGTAATAAATAACCAAAAAAAAGAGATACGTTATTTGAAATGACATGAAGTCATAATAGCTGATGTTATCATTCTTGCTTATAACTTCCAAAGTAGTAACACTACCAAGTTAAGTCAATAACTTATTCCAAGAATGAGACATCAGATGAAAACTAGAAAACTTTTCTTCTCACTACTTTGTGAACTTTTTGGAACTGTAGTAAATTAAACATATCCTCTTTAAACTGCTCTATGAGTCATGTAGTCTGCCTTGAGAAAAAAAAAAATAAAATAGAAGTTTAGTACGAAAATGCCAAAATGTTTTTAAAAGAAAAACAAAAGTTAATAAATAAAAGATAAATAGCTTAGTTAAAAAGTTAGCTGTACTGACGCATAGTTTTAAAATTAAAACTGGAATTCCCTTAGCTTTCTGAAATCTGCTTTTTCTAGGCTAAACAATCCCAACTTTCTCAGCCTGTCCTCATATGGGAGGTGTTCCAGCTGACTGCTCATCTTTGTAGCCCTCCTCTGGACTCTCTCCAACAGGTCCATGTCTCGCATTTTGGGGGTCCCACAGCTGAACGCAGTACTCCAGGCTGGGTCTCACGAGAGCAGAGTAGAGGGGGAGAATCACCTCCTTCAACCTGCTGATCATGCTTCTTTTGATGCAGCCCAGGACACGGTTGGCTTCCTGGGATGTAAGTGCACACCGCCAGCTCATGTTCAGCTTCTCATCCACCAAAACCCCCACAGTCCTTCTCCTCAGAGCTGCTCTCAATCCATTCTCCACCCAGCCTGTATTTGTGCTTGAGGTTGCCTCAACCCATGTGCAGGACCTTGCACTTGGCCATGTTGAACCTCATGAGGTTTGCACTGGCCCACCTCTCAAGTCTGTCCAGGTTCCTCTGGATGGCATCCGTTCCCTCTAGCTTGTCAGCCGCACCACACAGCTTGGTGTTGTCGGCAAACTTGCTGAGAGTGCTCTCGATCCCACTAAACAGTGCTGGTCCCAATACCAACCCCTGAGGAAGGCCACTTGTCATTGATTTAGACTAGATATTAGGAAGAAATTTTTTACTGTCCGGGTGGTGAGACACTGGAACAGGTTGCCCAGAGAAGCTGTGGAGATGTTCAAGGCCAGGCTGGATGAGGCTTTGAGCAACCTGGTGTACTGGGAGGTGTCTTAACAGCTGTCATGGTAGCTGTTAAAGAGTTCTTCATTGACAGTTTTCTAATAGACCTTTATGATACTTAAATCAAAAACTAGATCACAAAAACTTGGAGCACGCTGCTGAAATTTGCTTGTAAAACAAGTCTGAGAATCACCAAAAAAAAACCATACAGGAAGAATCAGATTACCTTGATAATTTCTGTAATAGAAATGGGATTAAACTTAATAGTACAAAGAGCAATATAACAAGATTTTCTGCTATAAACTGCGAGTTCATCAGCTGGAAATGACAGAGAAAAAGAAAGATCCAGCCAATCTACTAGATGAGGACTATCAATCATGAATCATGAAAACAGAATGTAGCTATGAAAAATGCTAATATGGAGTATTACACAAGGTATTTCTGGGAAAGAAAGGGATCTTTAATGCTGTTACATCAGGTAGAATACACCTTTGTGATGGAAACCATTAACAATTCCTGTTCTCCATGTTAATAAACGATTCCCTGAAAGTGCCACTAAAAATGGAGTAGAGGTGAAGTCCGTCAGCATGATATCAGGAATGTAAAACTTAATTCTTGAGAGGAAAATTAAGAATCTTGTATTACTTCACAAACAAAACTAAGACAACAGAAATGCTCTCTGTAAACACATAAACAAGTAAAAAGAGCGTGCGGATATTTATAGGTATTAAACTTCAAGATCAATATCAGCATAAGAATTTTGCATATATATATATTTTTTTTATGCAACATGAGTGTTTTCACTAGTGGAGGATAGAACTCAGCACCCAAGGATCCACTGCCAGTTCATTATAAGTCATAAACATTATCTCTGTGGTCAGGCAAAATAACATTTACAACACCAAATTATTTAATGGCCATTATTTTGATTAAAATGCACATAATTTTCTTCTTCATTCATCTGCTTAAGATCTACATGAATGCTTTAAACATCATTCACTCACTAGGTGCCTAATGTAAAGCTTATTTAGTCAAAGTACTTCCATTGACTTCTGTATGCTTTGGATTAGGTTCTATATCCTTACCCATCAACCAGCTGCTGCAGGCTTCCAGTTTTTTCACAATATTAGACTGCTTTTCTCTTTTTCCCATGATCTTAAAAGGCAAAGAAAGAGGTACACTTTGGTTTGCCCTGTCTGTTCTTTAATGTGCTTAGATTGCAGTTATTTCCTCTGAGCCCTGGATGAGGTTTAGTTAGTTGAAGAGCAACTTTTTAATCATCTCACAGAATGAATGAACTGGAAGATATGTCAGGCTTCTATCAGAAGATGAAAAATGTGGAAACTTATCAGTACCTCTCTTCCTCTAGATATATTGCAGGTCATAAAAACCCACTCTGTACACTACTTATTACTCTTATAAAGCAAGCTAAAAATGTAATTATGCGATGGATGATCACCAAGAAACTTTGCAAAACAGTTAAAGCAGGCATAAAAGTATGGTTGCCTGTGCACGGCAAAAAGTGCAAAGAAGGCAGCAGGAGAATATAATAAATAATTTAAAAGATGGGCTATGTAATCTTCCCCACAGGAAGGGCAGCTACAACCCCTTCACTCTTATCTTGGACAATTAAGGCAGCAGTGCAAAACATTTCAGAAGCAAAGCTGATCAGGGTTGTACCAGCATATAGCTCAGTGCTTAAGAGCCTAAAATACATTTGTCTATTGGATGAACTTGGCTTTTTTTTTTTCTATTGGTGTTTATAGGATCCTGGTTTAGGGTGATACAAGCACGGCCTTCCCCAGCCTCTAATTCTCATTTTGCCTAAATGCCAAAGTTCTTCACTAGGCCTGTGCAATATAGGCTTGGATGTATATGTTTATGTTTTAATCTAGTTCAGGGAAAGGTGCAAGGGACTTCACGTCTTCACATTTGCTTTCTCTTGCTCACCATTAACAGCAGATGGCAGCAGGTGAATAGCCCTTACTTTTTTTTCAATCACTAGTCATGCCTCTGTTAGGGTCAAACAAAGGATTAAGGAAAAAATGGTGTGCTTCTGCATTGTACAGCTAAATATGGGCTACAACAATATGACCTCTAAGCGTTGTAATGCTGCACTTTTCATGTGAAAAGAAATGGCAACTCTAACATCATCAAACACTTGTAAAGCAGTTTTAATGATTGCAGAACTAGGCCAAATAGACTGTCCAATAAGCACTCAACAGCTTGGTCCTATTCTAAATTATTTTCCTTGCCACCATATTTATTTCCTTAATTTATAATAGCTGTGTATTTATATTACCCTTATTTCAGCCAGAGAGCAACGATTTTTTTTTTTATGAAGTAGACAGAAACATTAAAGCTCCCAAATAAGTGAGTATGTGTGTAGAGTTAAAAATAGCCAATAACATACATTGGTGTCAACTCACAGAGGGGAATAGAGCGCCACAGAATTCAATTATCCATAACACACTGGATTTTTAATATCAAAGGTTCTTCCTCTGAACTCTGCAGAGTTGCCATCTTGCTTGGATATTTCCTCTTCTATTCAACAGGCAGCTGACACAGTAGATTCACAGACATGCTAGATCTTTTATGCAAATTAAAGCTGCACAGGATGCACTAGGAATATGAGACAAAAGATTTTATGATCTGGTGATTCTCATTTTAAAATTATAGAAAACTTGAACTCAGAGCAAAGATATTTGCAGTATCCTAAAACAAACAAACAAACAAAAAAAAACCACCAAAATGTAGAGCATAGAACTGAAAAATAACATTAGGTTGAGAAGCCTTCATAAGTGTGTACAGGCAAAATGGTTTTAGAAAATCTGTGTACTCAGTTCTATATGTAAGGGATAGGTGACAGACATAAGTGGGAGTAGGAGCTGAGAATACTGTATTTCAATATATCTGTAACAGTATAGTATATTTTACTGCTATACATCGAATTTCATGATATAACACTTTTGTTTGTATCTGTAGATCTCTGGAACACAAGATTGTTTTAAACTCTCTTCAGAATGACCCTTCCAGCAGTCCATCAAATAAAGCAGAAATGGTTGCCATTTATTCAAAGACAAATATTGAGCTGAATCCAGAATATATTTTAAAAACTATAGACGTGCAAAGCTGTGGTCTGATGAACTTCACCTGCAAAGACTCATGTGTTAGTGGCTTGCTGGGTGACTGAGCAGGTCATTAAACTTCCTTTTATCTCATAGGGACAATTTACAAAGCACTCTGAGACCTTCAGTGGGCTCGCTATTGATATCTTGGAAACATTATATCAAAAAA
Source organism: Pterocles gutturalis (assembly GCF_000699245.1). Lineage (NCBI taxonomy): Eukaryota > Metazoa > Chordata > Aves > Pterocliformes > Pteroclidae > Pterocles > Pterocles gutturalis. Next base: position 48,638 of record NW_010120609.1, read on the forward strand.
TCCTACATTATTTCCAGAAGTAACTGTGGTCTTCTCTGCTAGTGAATCCATGTGCATATCAACTATACCCATTTAATATTTTCAGTAAAAATGAACACATTTTTCTTTCTTTGTCAGTGCTACCCAGCTCTCATTCATTTCATTTAAATTAAATCCAGCTTAAATTATCTTCCCTGAATGTCTCATTGTATTTCTTTATGTAGAATATATACTAATGATTTATAATTTCCCTCTGTTTTTGAGAGGAACTAATACAAACTCACTTAAAATGCTTTTTTTTCCTGTAGTTTACTTTGCATTTAGAAAAACTGAACAATAGTTGACTTAAAAAATAAATCCATAAAATAATGGGGCTGAGTATAGCACTCATTTATATCCCTGCAAATCCAGAAAAGCCAGCAGTTGCATATAAAGTATAAATCTAACCAAGAGCTGTTTTCTCTCATGAAAATTCATGTGTTTTTTAAGACTCTTCATTAGTTTTTCCTTCAGATTTTAAGCATAATCTCCCTGTCACTTCTGCATGATTTTGAATGGTTAGATTTTTTTACCAATATCTGGAAAAAAACCCACTCCATCTGGAAAAGACCTTTCATAACAGATTCTATAGAATAATGTCATTAAAAAGGAAAAAAAAAGAAAACCTCAAATTTAATCATTGTGATTTGTAAGGAGTATATTTATGCTGCAAAAATCCTACCAAACAGAATCACAACCACTTGTGCTAAATGTTACTTTTCATCATTCTTTATAAATGTGAGAACTCAGAAATGCTGATGGAATCATGCTTACGCAAGAGCCTTTTATTTTGAACAGACCTCAAATATTACTTTAAGAATAAGCAATTATGATCATGTGAGATTTAACCACAGTTATCCAACACACAGTTATTTTTGCTCTGTCAGTAACTTTTATGGTGCATTATTTAATTCAAAATTCTCACTGAGAGTAAAAGAAAGAGGATTTAAACAAAGTCACTGGTTCCATGCTTAGCTAGCATTCTGTCAAATAAGCACAGATGCAGTTGTTATCTGCTTAAAAGTAAATCTGTGGTTTCCTTATTTAAACTCTTAGGTTTTAATGTCCATCAGAAAGGCTGTTGCTGCAATGAATAATTTAATCACTTCTGCCTATTACATGCCAATACACAGCAAGCATATTTGCAAAGTGGTGAGAGACACCGGGCAAGTGTCAGCACTCCCTGTAACTCAGCCGACCTCCCGGTATGTTCACGGCAACGAACTCAGGGAGCTCTGCAGCGGCCGGGGGGAGGTTGTGGTAGGGAAGGGAGGTGAAGAGATCACAGCAGAATTGCACCAGATCAGCACGAAGCTTCAGAAAGATGAAAGGTCAATGCGGGCTTAGTGCTGCCGTGGTGTCATTTCATCTGTTTGTCCCTTGGTGGAGTTCTTGAGTTAGTTTCTCCTTTCCGTCAAATGGCTTTAACGGCTTTATGTGGGGGTTTTTGTCCTTGTTTTTCCCCTGCTTTCGAATTTGCTGTCATGTTTACTGTATTTAACCTTTTTCTCGTATTATTATGAATATGCTACTTTCAAGCCCCCCTGATTTTTTTTTTTCCTTCGGGATCCTCTTCATTTGTTTCTGCACGTTGTGCAAATAGTAATAGGTAATGTATATATTTATTAACGTATAGAGTGGTACAGATATCTAAATAATCTGTTTCTCTTTAGCCCGAGATGGATTGCCACTGCAGATCCCACAAGTAGTTTTCCAGTGAGAGCCACGGACATTCCTTAACTGCGAACGACAAATTGTCGTGGGCTGAAAGCGCCAACTGCGGGCGCGAGTTCGGACGCCGGCGGCAGGAATCGGGCTCCGCCAAGAAATGCAGATCAACCAGCCATTAATTGCATCTGCATATTTTAGCAATGACCCCTGTCTTTCCAGTCGACAACTACAACAACGAAAACAAAGCCCTGCTGCAGAGCACCGGAGAGGGAGCTTCGGGGGGGGGATGCAGAGGAGGAAGCTCCCAGGCTGCTTTAGGATTTCCCCACGTACAGCAGGCTGCGAATGTCAGCAAGACGGATTCCTTCCCACACGCAAGATGCCACCTCGGTGGCCTTATCAGATGTTCCCTTTAAGGACACAAGCTCTTATTTCCCCTCTGTACATCTCCAGCATCTCGAGCTATTTTATTTATTACAGCCGATTACATTCGTGATCCCGCTTCCCACTTATCTCGCCAGATCAGGAGGACAAATGCCGTGTCGCGTCTGAGCGCGCGTGGGCGTCTCTGCGCATCGCGGGCGGGGGGAGCTGG
>NW_010120610.1:0-1103 GCF_000699245.1 Pterocles gutturalis
TATATTTGTGGCCAGTTTTTTACCATGAAAATGAAAAGCTTCGCCCAACGCAGATCAGCGTGGGAGGCGTTGGAGCCCAGCTCTTTTTCCTGCAGGAAAAGGCACTTTCCTGGCGGGCCGATGCTCCTCTTTGGGGCTTTAGTAGGTTTTGCCAGATCCTGAGTTGGTTTTTTTCTTCCTGCCTTGTGTTATGTGCAAAATCGTGGTGCTGGACGTGGCCCCTCACCCCCCCAAACCCACCGTGTTGGTGCTGGAGGAGCTTCTTCGCGTCCTTTCACCAGCAGCTCACCAAAACCTCCTTTTTTCTGTTTTTCCCCAGATATTAAGTTCCTGCCGCTGTATCCCGGAGAATCGCAAGGAACAAGAACCCCGCAAGTCTTTTCTCAACTACTGTACAGGATGAAACAGCGCAAGCTTCCTAAGTTAGAGCCGGGCTTGCTCACATCGTAGACAGTGTGTTTAGGTTATTTATTTATTGAATTAGAATACTGTACATGCGGCCTCTGCCACTGGTGTTCGTACTGCCGCGGGACTGGGAGACGGTGGATTTCTTTCTGTTTCATTTTTTTTTCTCTTTGGGTTGATTCTTTTTCGGGGCTGGGAGGTTGGGAGAGGCGAGGAAGACGCTGGTGGAATGGAATCGCTGCGAATTGTCCGTTATCGCCGTTAATCCGACGCGCACAACGGGAGCGGTGGGAGCTGACTTTTTGAGGTCACGCGTTGCTTTTTGGTTTCCTTCGCATCCCAGCGCTTCTTCCAGCGGAGCAGGATCCCAGCAGTTGTCTGGAGGACAGCCGGGTTTGCGTTTCTCCCGCCATTCGACAACGCAGCTGAAAATCCTCGTTTGCTCCAGGCGCTGACGACCAGCCGGGTGCCGCCTCGGCCGCGAAGCGGTAAATCCCGCCGGCGATTGCTGGGGAAACCTCTTGTCCTTCTCCCGAACTGCCCGAGGGACGGTTCCGCTAGCCAGTCGGTGAACTTCGCCTTAGCGCTGCTGGAAGCTGTAACGAAGGGTCCGGTTGTTAGCGTCAGCCCCCAGCATGCGGAAGGAGCTGGGAAGGCGGAGCGGCGCCCGCTCGGGGTCAGCCATGGTGGGGCTGGGG
>NW_010120610.1:1134-3651 GCF_000699245.1 Pterocles gutturalis
CCGCTCCCTTCGTCTCAGCTCCGTGGTGTTTTCCTGCTGCTTACGTTCCGAGTGCCAACCTCCTACGGTTCAACCAAAGTCCTGGTCCCGGTGGGGCCGCGGTACAGCTCCACGTGCCCGTGACGGTGGAAGAGCCTCGCGACCTCACCGACTGCTGCTCCCGTGGCAGGGAGCTCTTCCAAACCCAAGCGGAGCTCGTCGGCATCCCGGCTGGAGGACGCGTGTCCACACAAGGTCTTTCTCCAGCTGGATTTCAGTCCTCATTGGAAATCTTTGGAGTTTTATTTTCTAGTTGTATTTGTACGATAAAAATCTGGAAATCCCCTTTGAGTCTATGAGAGGTACACTGGGGTAACCCCCGCCCTGGTTTTGTGCACAGGGAAGAGTTCAGCGTCACTAAACCCCTTCCATCGCCTCAAATCTTGATGCATTGGAGCTGATGGAGAATAAATTTGCTGTAGTTCCTTGTTTCAGCCCAGGATGTCCCACCCGAATGCTGCGGACAGCACAGCACGGTCCCCGAGGTGACTTTCCGAGTCTCTGTGTCTCATCAGAGTCACTTTTAGGGTTCACATGAAGAACATGGTCCTTTGAAAAGACAGCTGCCCAATCCCGTACGCACAAAAGCCGTTATCCTGCGGTCGCTGCTGTGGTACCCGAGTCCCTCATCAGCTACAGATCCTCGTGTTGTCCTCGCGGACTTTGCCATCAGGAATAAACTCTTTAGTGGCAGCTCGTTCACGCACAAGAAAGGAAAAACTGTGGAATTATGGTTTTGGCGGCCAAGTCCTTCTCGTGGCTCTTGATGCCAAGGTCTCAAGTCAACCTGACAACAAGCTGCTGGTCTTTGGAGGAAATGTTCTCGTATGCTTGCTTATTCCAAGTTTTCTTTTGAAATTTCTCAAAGCCTCGAAGTAAGACCTTGAGAAGACCTTGAGAGGATCTTAGAGCTTTGGGAAGGCTTTCAGGAGAACTTAGGGCTTTGAGAAGACTTTGAGGAGACCTTGAGAAGACCTTGGGGCTTTGAGAAGACTTTGAGAAGACTTTGAGATGACCTTGAGAAGACCTTAAGGCTTTGAGAAGGCTTTCAGGAGAACTTAGGGCCTTGAGAAGGCCTTGAGGAGACCTTAGGGCTTCGAGAAGTCTTTGAGAAAACCTTGAGAAGACCTTGGAGTTTTGAGAAGGCTTCCAGGAGACCTTAGGGCTTTGGGAAGACTTCATCATAGACTGATCGCTAGCCGCAAACTTGAAATAATCTCCGCTCACCCACGAATTTCATCCAGATCCTGAGATTTTTGAGCAGAGTCCCCTGAGCTCTTTGAAACGTCACGTCCGGGCCTTTCCCCGCGCTGGAGAACCTCGATCTGCATCAACCAGCGACGCCCCAAGTTTCCGTTGTTCTCTGCACAGCGTGAAATCCTGCTCTCGGTTGAGGTGAAACGCGGTCGCGGGGTCACGTTGGGCAAAGCAGCTTTTGGCAAACAGGCGTCCCCGGCGCAGCCGCTTCTGTCCCAGGAGAACCCCTCTCCATCCGCGGGACCCTTGGGCGCCGCTCACACCATCGCCGACCTCCCCCGTGGCCGTCGCTCGCGCAGCATACGGTGGCGCTGTCCTCATCCGTGAATTCCTTCGTGCTGATTTTTTAAGCCCGTTTTATCTTCCAGGTAGATAGGAGGAAAATAATAATAATAATGAAATCCCAACTGGCTTTTCCCACCTCGATTTTTAAAGCTCTTCTCCAGGTCGTTCTGCTTCTTCTACTGTAAGCTTTTTCGCTTGCTTGGCTTTTTCCTAATCAATCTGGAATCATATTCTGTGATCATCTCTAAATTAAACGTGTAATGGGTTTTTTTTTTTTTAATGTAACACATTTTTAAAGAATTAGGAAAAAAAAAAAGATTTAGGTAACACCAGCAACATTGTATAAGGAAATTAATTCTGTCGGAACTTTAGAAATAATAAAACAAAAACCTGTCATCAGCCTGCAGTGAGGAAACGAAAACTTTGCAAACGTAACATTTTCAAAAGGATGTTTTAAATATTAATGTCTGAGTGATTGTATTAGATCAGCAATAAAGACTCTGTAATCTCAAAACACAAATAAAACATTGGAAAACTCCACGACTCCGGAGCACCTCGGGTCTGGCGGGAGCAGACGGGGAATTTTTGGGGCTGGGGAGGGGCACAACGAGGGGATGCAGGGTGGCGATGCCCTGGGGTGGGGATGTTGTCCCCAAAGCCGGTGTCGTGCTGTAAAAACCCGGCTGGGAAATCGGCTCCGGCGGCCGCGCGTCCTTGGGGCAGCCGGGGCTGTTTGGGCTCCGGGTGGAGGTTTTGGCTCTTGGCCTTGGGGAACATGGGATGAGCGGTGCTGGAAAATCCCGTGATCTCCTCTCCTCCTGATCTGCCACCTCCCTGCCGCAGAACTGGGCACGCTGCCGGGGCGGCGGAGGGAAAATACCAACCCAAAAATTCTTTAATTCTCGCTGTGGAACAGTTTCTCCAGCTCTAGAATAT
>NW_010120611.1:0-15039 GCF_000699245.1 Pterocles gutturalis
TGCGGCGCAGGACAGCAGCGGGTGCGCAGGGCTCCCCAGAGGTTTGGGTGCTTTCTGGGGGTGTGTGCGGTCAGATGCTCCGGGTGCTGGAGGCGTAGCAGCTAGCTGGTCCATCAGCTGCTGCCCTTGTTGGATGCCAGGCGTTTGGAGATTATGAATGAACACACGGCATCAAAGAAGGGAGCTGATGGCTTCTTCTCTGCAGGCTTTCCCATCCACCGAGTCTATACCTCGTCCTAACTGTGCTCCTTTATTTTTCCCCTCTGTTTAAAAAAAATCACCCAGAGAGCTCAGCTGTGATTTATGTACCCAAATGATACTTGAAGCAAACAGCTCCTGCGCAGCCTTGGTGTTTGGGATGCTTCCTAGTAAGCAATTATAAGGAGCAAAAAAATATGCAGGAGGCAGGAAATTGGGTTTGCAAACTGGGGAGGGGGGGGGTGAAAGGCTGCAAGAAACATTTCCACCAACCGTGAGCCTGCTAGCAACAAGGAGAAATATTTGAGCACCTCACTGAGGATGTAAGAAAACCTTTCCGCTGCAGTGGAGGAGCTGAGTGAAGATTAAGGGTTGCTTTTTTTTGTTAATGTCTTGATTTGCTTCCAAAGGCAATAAGTAGGGTAGAGGAGAAGCCAATGGCCTCTTGACTGGCCTTCTGCAATGTGGGGCTTGAAGCCAATTGGAAATGACTCCTCAGAAGGTACCATCTTGGACCCGGCACCAGACACCTATCCGGTCGGAATACACCGCCGATGAAAGGATGATTTCTTTTCCTGCCCTGCCTCATAAGAGGATATTCTCGCTTCTCCACATGTGAAGGGAAGATGGGTCCCTCCCGTGGGGAATGTTGCTGCTGGCCACCACTTCCTTTCTGAAAGCCCCATTTGAAAAGGAGGAAATAGTTGGTGGAGGAAGTTCCTGAAAAGGAATCTTTCAAATCCTTATTTTTGTCAGGTTTTTTTTCAGGGGACACCCAATACGGTGGAAATAATTGGTGTGGCTGCCTCAAGTGATGGAAAAATTGCAGAAAACTGCAAAGGGTGTGACAGCAAGAAAACCGGCTTCTTCTCCATTTATTGTACAATATTTATCATCAACCCGTTTTGTATATTTTGCTTTCTTTTGTGTAATCTTATCATCACTGGGGTTGAAAACGATGTAATTTTTGCTCCTTTGAGTAGCTGCCAAAAAAGCACTTACGTCGGAGTATTAGTGTATCATTTGGCTAGCACATCACATAATGGTTTTTTTACAGCAAGTATTTAACCATGTTTTCATCCTGTGGGAAAGAATGATGGGTCTGTTTTGTAAAAATAAGACCTTGTGGCAATGTGGACATGCAAGAGATAGAAACATAATGCAACAAATTAGTTTCAACACACAGAAATGAAGTAGTCCAGGCTCCCTATACATTCAGCAGCGCTGGTTTCTCTCTCCCTCTTTTGTCTCTCCTTTTTTTTTCTCTTTTTCTGAAATGTATTGTTGGATTTTATGGGAAAACTTTGCAAGCAGAAACTATTAGAATTCAGCCAGCCAGCTACTTTGGGCACGCAAGAAGATGATGTGCTTGTGTCCATACATGTGTTTGTGTAGATGTCTGCACACATACAGGTAAAAATAGTGTTTCTGAGTGCATGGGGGAGAGAGAACAGTTGTGGGTACTGAGCAGATAGGACCAGATTCATCCATTTTGCGTGACTCGCTGCAAGTTCATGGTGTTATAGCAAGAACTAAATTAGCTTCATTGTAGACTGCAAAGAGATACTTTGGGGTTTAAAAACAGAAACAATATTGAGAAGCAGCAGAAATCTGATCATTCTGATTTCATCACAGAAAATGAAGACCCAGAGCAAAAAATAATTTGTCTTTAGGTACTTCAGAAATAATTAAGCAGTTCATCATTACAATTTGAGGTGATCCCATCAAATCTCTTCCAAATAGTGGCTAAGTGAATCTCTCTTATAACCTGAAACCCGCCATTAACTTGAAAACCGTTCGTGCTGCGCTCCGCGTCTCTCCAACCTGTGCGTTTCACAACCTGCCCCCGGTGATGGTCACTCTCACCTCTGCCAGAAAAAAAGTCAGAGTTGCTGTTTCAAAGTTCTCCCATTTCTAAACTTTATTCTTTTTATTAAAATGTCCCGGTAAGCAGTGACTAAGATTTCTTTTTCTTTGTATGTAAAAATTCACCGGGGTGTCTCTCAGCTTCTGCCAAGCGACTGTATGATCTGTTTGATGTCCCCCAGCCGCTCGCCCGTTTGTGCAGTCACACGCACGTTCGTATTTTGTCATGTCTGAACTCAGACCCAGAGTCTGGAGATGCCAAGTACGTGCCTAACTTTACTTAGGTGGAAGGAGTGGAGTTGAGCATATGGCTACATGGTTCCTATGTAAAATAAAAAATGCCATTCAGCAAATTTATTAGGGCTTTCTAGCGAGTTATCATCTGTAGCTGCACTAAAATACTACTCAGAAAAAAGACTCCGGAGCAGAGACTTCACAATGGAATAGGCTTTCTGCGTGTCTTGTCTTTCCTTGCTAATTTACAGCATTCTGAATCCATCCACAAGTTGTTCTCTGAAAGCCTTTCATCCGGAAGGGTGCTGGGAAACCACCCTGCTGGCTGGCCTGGGGTGAGTCAGGGTGCTCAGCCCTCTGGGTGCCCAGCTCCTTCCTTTGAACGAGGGGTTTGATCATAACAAAAACATGCTTAGGAAGGGTTTCTCCAGCCTGGGTTAGTACTGTGGGACTATTCTGCTTTGAAAAACTGGAAAGCCCCGGTTGCGCTGCCATAAACCAGAAAAGTGAGGTGGCAGAGGGGGGATGAAGGCTCTCCTGCGTGTCACAGTCCTGCTGAGGAGGATGCCCGAGCGATGGCTTGCAGGAGGAAGATGCGCTCAGTGTTTTCCTAACCGGTTTGCTTTCTGAGCCAGTTTTGCTCTAGGTGTGAGCAGAGCTTCACCTTTCCTGGGCTGTCAGAAGAGTGATTAAAAGCAAATGAGAGCAGGTGAGTCAGCAGGGACTAGAGACCATGCATAAATTCCTAACAAATGGCTGGCGGGGGAGATAAATAGCAGAAGCATGAAGCAGCCTGATTTTCCTTTGAGTAACACTTTATCTTCCCAGGGTGTCCCCACGGTGTTACATCATTTCCTCCCCAGATAGGGCCATGGAAGAGCAAGACCTTCCCATCATGGCACAGCACACGCCTTTGGGGTGTTTTCCGCGGCTGCCTTGGGAGTGCCGTCAGCCCTAACCCAGCAGACTCGAGGCATGAGGTGTAACGCAGGGAGAAGAGCTGATCAACGACCTTTGCGATAGTGCTATCGAGTCAAGCCTACCAAAAAATGAGCGGTTAGGTAAGAGGGTGTTCAGGAGCTGTGTCCTGCCCGCGGGGCAGAACCGGGGAGATAGAAGTAAACTTGCAACGCTGGATTTTTTTGGAGGGCTTGTGTTATCCTTGATAAAAATCTCGTTGGTATTTGGGGCAGAATGGCTCTGCTGGACACTTGGCCTGGCTCTCCCTGGGCTCTTCCATGGCTGCTCTGCCGAAATCCTAGTATTTAGTTATTCTTGCTCCAAATACAATGCTCTGGCTTGGGTATGTTTCCTGAACTTTTAGGCATTTCTTTGCAATGCTTATGCAGAAGTGAGACGGCTCCTAGCAGGGCTGAATGCCTTTGGGGTCCCCATCCCATGCTGTGGGAGCCCTCCATGAGCTGCTGCCAAGCCCCTTCCCACCCAGCCCCTTCCCACCCAGCCGCTTCCCTGTGGGAGCCCTTCTCTGCCGCTCGCCCGGACTCTGGGCAAACCCCAAACATGTGCAGCCCAAACACAGCAGCGACCGTCGCCACAGGGCTGCGAACATCTCCAGCCCTCCTTGTAATGGTCTCCAGAATAGATATCTTGTGCAGAGATAAATATAAATAAAACCTAAGCTTCTAGAAGAGAATCTACTTTGGTTTCAGCTGGAGAAACACACTCCAGCCCCATTACGCCCCCAATGAATTCACACGGATTTTAAGGAAATACGCTATTTTGCAGGATCTTGCAAGCTGGTAGGAGCCGAAGGGCTGTGCGGAGCCTTGTGTTGCAGTCAGAGTTCAAAAAGGTGAGCTCCCCGGAGAGGGAAAGATTGGCTTTCTTGTTTAATGCCGTCTCTTGTTTAAACTTAGGGATCTGAATGGCCCATTTCTTTTTTCTTTTTTTTTTTTTCTAAATATGTTTATCTTCATGTTTGAAATATTTAGTGAACTTTGCTTTTTTTGTCCCTGTAAAGGGTATCTTTTAGGTAAGTTCTTGTTTCTTGCGTTTTCCATCTCTATAATTGCAGAAATGTGAGAGAAAGAACGTGAGTTTTCATAAAGCAGTCATCAGGCATGCAGCTATGGTGAATGTACTAGTTCTGCCTCTTCCCTCTTCTTGACTTTCCATTAATATCCTGGCATACACACATACACACACATATATATATATATATATGAATGTGTCAACAGACAAAACAGGCTGATGGTAGAGAATGTTGCGGGGTGGGGGCCAGTTCTAAACTCTCTTAATGTGTTTTTCTAAACTTTTTGACCACCTCAGTGGGTATAAACAAGCACGTGGCAGGTATGTTCACTCCGAGCCAGATGAAGGACTTAAATTTCAGTTTTCAGATGACAAATGCTACAATGAGTGATGCAAGTGACGAAAATTAGTTGCAGAAAATTAAAAATGTATCCAAAACCATTGCAGACTCTTTACTTGCTGTTTGGAGGAGAGAAAGCAAAATTCATTACATAAATAATTCAATCCAAATGATTTGTCCGGTTGCTGAAGGAGCTAACAGGGTGTCTGGACTTGTTAAGTTTGGTCACAGCTATGGTGATGAGAAGCACAATGCAGAAAAGAGGGTTTTTTTAGAAAGCTGCTCTCTGCTTGGCTGAGAAGGAAGCACAATCAATTTCCCGAGATGCAATTTTATTTTCTCAAAATATCCAAACCAGCCTTGCTGAACATGGGGGCGGATGTGCTCGGCGGACAGTAAATGGGGCCGGTGGAAGTGGTGGAGCAGCGGGTGCTGCAGCGTGGCGTTGGGGCTGCGCCTGCCCTGTGCAAGGGTGTCGGGACAGCTTCCCGTGGTCCCCTCTGCTGCAACGCAGCAAACCGCTCCCATCCTTCCACCGGGACGGGGAAAGGGATGGTGGGATGTCCTGGGATGGCTGTTGGTGCTGCCCGTTTGGGGATGGCCGTGGGGCTGCTGGTGCTCTGCACGCTCCAGCCTCACCACCCATGTCGGTAAGAAAAGGTTTTTTCAGTCTAAAAATAAGCAGCTGGTGTCTGGAGTCTGCTCGTGGGAGCGTGTGTCTGATATGTAATTTGAACTTGATTGCAAGGGCCTCGTAACCTCTCCCGGAGGCGGTGCTGCCATCCTGGAGCCAGCTCCCCTCTCCCCCAGGTGACCAGGCTGTTTGTAAAGCGGGGCTCTGGGCTTGGGCCAGCGCTGCTCCAGCCTTCCACTCCCCACCCAGGGAGTCGCTGGGCAGAGGTGCTTCATGGCGCGTTATCCTCTTTTAACTCCTCTGCCGCTGCTTTGCATCGAGCTAGGGAAACCTGACACTGATGGCGATGAGCAAGGGAAGGGAGAGACCTGTTTTTTCCAAGGGTGAATCTTAACTGCAGAAGTTTGATGTTTGCTGCAGAGCCCTTTGGGAAAGTTGTTGGTGACTTGGGATGCTGCTGTTGAATGGGGCCAACTTGGAAATTCGTTTCTGGATCCTATCTTCCTTGCTTGGAAATAGTTGGATCTGCAGTGCTTGACCAGAAAATCACAAGGAGAAGTTTTTTCCTTGCACGTTCCTTATGCGTGCTGGATGGGACCTTTCCTGGTCCAGACTTGTAATGCAGTCATGTAGTTAGAAGAAAAATGGCACTAACAGGGCATGTTGGTGTTGATCCCATCACCAAAATGCTGATGCACAAGCCAGAGTGTAACCCTGCTCGTGGGACTGGCTGAGGAGGGTTTCCATGCAGCTTGGATAAACTGTGTCCATCTTGGTCCCATTTTAGAGCGTGGAAATCAGAGTGGGTTTGGAATATGTAGTTGGAAAACCAGGTGCAGCATTGATCCAATTTCTATTTTATCCAAATAACCAGATCTTAGAGAGAGGGGGGTCTAACGGAAACAAGTCTGGCAGGCAAGGAGAAGAGGCCCAGTCAAACTTCTCCAGTACCAACGCGCTCCCCTGGCCTTCCATGTAGCTCAGAACCATCTCTCCAGCTCCGGGACCCCCTTGGCTATGGGTTTTCTGTGTCACAAAGGCTGGCTCTGACAAACATTTTTAGAATCACCATCTGTCAGCTTTTCCTTCAGGGATCCCCATTTACAATAGCTTGTATCTAGGCCATGTGCAAATCCCACTGGGCTGAAACTTGGCCCCGCGCGAGGTTGGCCTGGATGCAATTAACAAACACAAAATTTATTCAATTTAGTTTGGCCAAAAATATAAGATTCTTTTGTTTGCAGATGCTGAAGTTTAAATGCCTTTCCAAACTTATCAAGGACAAGGGAACCACTTTGGAGAAAATAACAGCCAAACCCAAAGTCATCCTAGAATTCAAATTGAGCTGGAAACCTACGCACCGAGTAGTTTGTGAAGCTTAGAAACAGAGTCAATTTTTTCTGATTATTTTATTTTTGCAGTCTCTGAACTTCATTGTTCTAGCTGGGCTCTAGGCAGAAACACTGAAACATCAGAAGGAGAAAACCAGCGTTTGCAGCACCTGGGGGGGCACAGCAGGAAACATCAGGAATCTCCTGGGAATTGTTCAGTTCCAGGAGTTGGAGAAATGTCTGACCCAAATCCCAGAGTTTGGGGGTTAGGACTGTCAGAGCATGTCTAAACTCCTTTGCTCTGCAGATCCGGCTGGAAATCTTGTAAGATCAGGATCTGTCTCTCTTGTCTATCCAAGCTCTCCATTTTTTCAGGTCTTATCTGCCAGACTCGCATATGATAAACCTCATGGTGCTTGATTTATCTGTCTCAGAAAGATGAAGGGCTGAGTCAGTCCTTCTGCATTCACATTTTTGTTTCCCAGTTCCCACAAAAGCACCAGACCACTTAATTTATTCCCATCTTCCACGCAGGTACCCTGTGATGATACAACAGAAATCACATCTAGGACGAACGATTTCTTCAAGCGCCTTTAACCCCTCTCTGCTCCGCTGCCCCCTGCTCCGGGGAGGCTGCAATGCTTCTCCCTGAGCTGCGGGGTGGGATGAGGAGCTAAAGGAGAGGTCCTCTGCACATACCCAGCAGCGAGCAGACCTGGGACACACAGCTAGTGCAAGGAGGGTCAGCGTGGTGTGAAACACTTGCATGTAAGCATCCCCCAGACTGTGTTCCTCTCAGAGAGGTGATGCTGCAGCATTTCATAAAGATGAGTTTTATTAGTTAAAGGGGAGCTGCCCCAGCCATCTCCAATCCCCCAATGCTGGGGATGTTTGGCCACCCCTTCTCCGTCCCTCCCCAAACCTCCCCGCCCTTCGAGGAGGGGGAGCAGATGGGCTGCGATAAGCCCACCCAGAGCCCTCCCCAGCAGCAGACCCGTTGCTGTCGGAGTAGTTAGTATGCTGGGGCTGTGCGGTTCCTCTGCCATCTTCATTCACCTTAGAAATGTGGAGTTTGAATGGTTTATCTCTATTAATCACCAGCTCAAAAAGCTTTGTGCACCGAGGGCCGCAGATAATTAACTTCACTATACTGCTTGTCTTATCAGTATCAACCTCTTGTCCTCCTGTGAAATAGTTAAAACCATCAGCCCCTTTTTACTTTTCCATTTAACTCTAATGCTTTAACACTGATGTTCTAAATGGCCCTGCGATTCATACTTATTAGACAAACCTTTCTTTCTGCATCTCTTATATTTTTTGATAATTGGCCATGTACGTTTCTAAGGGGCTCAACAGCTTTTCATGCCACTATACTAGTAATTAAAGCTTTCTCACAGCCTTTCAGATTTCTCCTTACCTTCTTTTCTTTGATAAGTATAATTTGCTGTTTAATTGGGGAGGGGGGGGAGAAAAGTGGTAGTAGCAGTAGGCTGACTGCTTAGGAAAAGGTTTTGTTTAACAAAGTTCTCTGTTTTTAAACAAATCTTCAATTGTTTCCCTGCGTTTGTCCTTCTCTTTCTCGACCCCCCCCCCCTCCCCCTTCTCATACTGTGAAATGTTGTAACAGTCCAGTGAGAGGAAAGAGGGAGGCAGGACGGGGAATTGAGATGTGATGGGGGGAGGATGGTGATGGGGGCAGGATGGTGATGGAGGGAGGATGGTGATGGGGGCAGGATGGTGATGGGCCCCTTTCACGTCCATGTGCCTGGTTGTTTTGAAGGAACCTTTCCTCCTGGAGGCTTTCTTAGTCCCATCCCTCTGCTGTCTAACCCCATGTCCTTGCCTCTGTGCTAGCAGGGTGTAACTGTGGGTGTCCATGCACCTGATGCTCTCCAGAAGCATTTTCTATTTTGTGTGTTTTTATCCTTTTCCTGACTCTCCCACAAACCCTCCCTGCTGTCCCGGTGACAGAGAGCTTTCCCTCCCTCTCCCACCTGCATTACTTGAGTTTTCTCTTTTTTTTCCCCTAGATTCTCTAGTTCCCACATCAATGTCTTCTCTCTCCTTTCTTTAGGTCCCTTTACTCTCAGCTCATTTTTTTACATCCTCTCTTTGCAAGGACTCTGTGGGGGGGTGACACAGCTGGGGGCTATCTTTGGCCCCAGTCCTAGAGCCATCCTGGATGGAGAACAGCCTAAAGTGCTCCCCGGGAGCACCATCCTGCATCTGCAGAGGACAGAGAGCCTTTTAGGCAACCTGTTGGACCTTCTCACAGCTCCAGCCATGGGTGAGTTCCACTGTGCCAGCAGAGGGAGGATGCTGGGTCTGGAGGAGCCCTGTTACTGCCATGGCCATCTCTGCTTCCCTAGACGTTGCCTGGCTCAGCGAGGTGTTTTGGGGGTCTTGGAGGAAGAATGGAATCTGGAGTACAGAAACTCTGCTGCTCTGACAGCCCATCTCGCTCCATTGACATAGGTGAGGTCATTTATTTCTCCAAAAATTTCTTCACTGCATGAGTGATGAGGCATTGGAACAGGCTGCCCAGGGCAGTGGTGGAGTCACCATCCCTGGAGGGGGTCAAGACACGTGTGGATGTGGTGCTTGGGGACATGGGTTAGTGGGTTGGGTGGGGTTGGGTTGGACTTGATGATCCTTGAGGTCTTGTCCAACCTTCATGATTCTGTGATTCTCTTATTGAAGCTCAGAGGACCCAATGCCTTTGGTCCTTGCTAAAGCTACTCTGAAAAAAACATTACTCAGTAGCTCCCATTCTAATTTTTAAATGAGTTCACTCTAACTGGCTATCTCTTTCCACGTGCATAGATTCAACGGATAT
This sequence comes from Pterocles gutturalis, assembly GCF_000699245.1. Classification (NCBI taxonomy): domain Eukaryota; kingdom Metazoa; phylum Chordata; class Aves; order Pterocliformes; family Pteroclidae; genus Pterocles; species Pterocles gutturalis. The sequence continues at coordinate 9,432 of NW_010120611.1, forward strand.
CAGTGCTCTCGTGGGACATATGCCAGTGTACACTTCTAAACCCCAGCTCCTGGAGTCATGGGAGGCTCCTTAGCTTTCCTTCAAAACAAAATGTTTCTGTAGTTGAACAAAGGTGGAAGTGTGACCCCAATCCTCTGAAATGACTACACAGACAAAACCATCCAGCACTGTGTTTTAAGGCTTGTGATTTTTACAGCACCTGTAAAATGTGGGGAGGAGAGTGGGAGCAAAGGGAAGAGAGAAGAGCTGATCCAAATTTTTTGCCTGTTGGATATGGGCAACATGGTGTTGTGCTCCTCCAGTCAACGCGCAGCGGCCGTTTCTTATCAGCGCTAGTCTTGAATTGCAAAAACAAGTTCATACAGAAGGCATTCAGGTTTTTGGTTTTTTTTTTTACGTGAAGAATTCACACAACCTGTGATCTATTCTGGGATTATTCTCCAGCAGGGGAGGAGGAGGAGGAAGAAACAGGCTGGTGGTGCCTCTGTAGTGAATAATTCAGCCCATCCAACTAGCATGGGTGCTAGGTGACCCCTTTGCTTGGCTCCCACCAGGGCTGGGGAGGAGTGTGGGGTGCCTCACGTCTCTGTTAGCTGCTGGGGTTAAGAGGGGCACTCAGCACACACAGGCATGCTCTAAGCAGGGTCGGGGGGCAGCCAGCACATTGTGACCTAAAATTTGACAGCTTTTACTCATTTCATGTTAGGTGAACCCATTTCTCTTTGGCCAACTGCCTTGCCTGGTGCCCATGCCTGGGGTGCACGGTGCTGTGGGAGCCTGGCTGGTCCCCTCTGAGCACTGGGGACAGCAGTGACCCCTACACTGACACACTCTTTGTCCCTATGCTCCGTATCCCAAATTGCTGCCTTGTATCACAAGGGGGAACAAGAAGAGACAGAGGCTTTTGAACAACTGGCCCCTGCACCTCTGCCGCCTCAAACAGGACAGCTTGAAGATGCTCAATTACAGATAATTTGTATTTTAATCCTCCAGGTCCTGGTGCAGTGTTGCAGCATGACAAACCCTTCCAGCTCGCCACGGGGCTCGACCACCAGCGGCCTGACCCTGGTCATCCCCACGTGTCACCATCCATCCCATCCAGGGATTTCGGTTTGGTAACTGTGATGCAAATAGGGGTAAGGTCTCTTCTTCAGCTCCAGCCAACATCCTTGGGAGTTCTCACTGGTGCTTCAGTTTTCTCCCCTTCCCCTGAGACAAGGCTGTGAGGGCAATCCTCTTATCTCTGCTTGTTTTGTTTTGGTATCTTATGCGGCAGAGTGTCTCGAGGTGTCTCTCCTCTTTCCTCCTTCCCAGCTGTCTGTCTCTCTCTATCACTTTGTCACCCTCAGCTTCTCGTTAGTCTCTCTGATTTCCTCCTTATTCTCCCTAGTTGGTCCATTTGTCATTTTTCCTCAATAGTCCATGCTCCTTTCTCTCCCACTTCTTCTGTCTCTTGTTTCTCCCTCATTTCTCCCTTTCGTTTTTCCCCCCTAGTGTCGGAACTTCTTTCTTTGATTCCCCCCCTCCACCTCCCACCCTTTATAGTGCTGTTATCTGTGATTTTGGCAAAGAGCACATTTATTGGGGAGGAATATCCCCATGGCAACGCAGCAGATGGTGACTTTTGATTAGCTTGGCTTTTTTTTTTTTTTTCCCTGACTGCCAAATCACAATCCGTCTTTGAAATTAAATCAGGCTGTGATAGCATCAGTTGTTCTGGAGAGGGGACGAGAGAGAAACAAGACTGAAGTATTACAGCGGGAGCCAGGATGTAATGCAAATTTGTGTTTTTTAACCCCAGCAATAAAAACCTCTGTTCATTCCGGGAGCAGGAGGAACCACAAGAGAGGGAATAATAAAATAAAAAAATAAGATTAAAAAAAAAATGTTATCACCCTACATGGGCTCCTCACTCCGACCACGCTGGAGAGTGTCTCTAAGACCGATGCTGCTCTTTGCCAAGTCGCTTGGTGCTGCTGGGCCTCGTTCTGCAGCTGCTTGAACACCACTGAGGGTTTTCCTCGTGTCCTGGGTGGTGGGGAGAGGCCAGGCTCTTCGCTGAGCAATTCAGGCAACTATTTATTTATGGGGGTGCAGTGTCCAAAGCAGGAAGGAAAACATCAGCAAGCAGCAGGAGAAAGGAAAGAAAGCAGCTCCTGGAAGGCACCGGAGGGAGGTGAGAGGAATTCAGGGTAGAGTGAGGAAGCGGAGGAGCTGGAAAGGGTGGATGGCATCACGGAGCCAAGATGCCGAGGGATCAAGGGCATGGGAAAGCAAGGAGCTGTCTGTAATGGCACCGGGGAGGTCTGAGCCTGGGGAAGGAAGGGCGCAAAGTTCTGCCAGCCACGAAGAGAGAGTTACAGGGCATAGCCCCATGGAAGATGGGAAAGCAGATACTGAAGTCAAACAGTAAAGAACCTCCTTGAATGTTTCAGAAGTGGGTGGTATTCGAGTCCCATGAGATCCTTTGCCTGGTGCTTTTTGGAGGGTGACCAAAGGTGAATGCAGCTGAGCGCTAATCACAGCCAAAGATAAAGGAGGGCTTGAAAATGAAAGCTGCAGAGAGGAGATGACTAATGGCCGGGCAATTTCATGGGAACTGACGCGTTGTCTCAGGCTGCGAGTCTGCCGGACTGCCATCTCCAATTACTGATGTTCCCCGTGCAGGAGTTTAGAACGCGGTTGGCTGGTCTCGGCGCTGGCTCCTTGGGATGCAGTGAGTTTAGCAGTTATGGCTAAAGGTAAATAATGGGTTACATCCAGTCTTGAGGTGGAGTTTCATCAGAAACAAATGGCCTCAAGGGTTAATGCCCTTTCCTATCTGGGGTTGTAGCATGTGAGTTTTCTGGTACTGTGGAGAGCAAACACACATGAGTACTTAGTGTGCTTCATACGAGCCTTGAGATTCTCAAACTCATCACCAGGCTCTCTTCTGCCCTTGCAAAGAGGCTCTAAGTTTCCATAACCTAACCTGCTAAAAAGATGCTTCTCCTGGAGGAGCTCTGATCTTAATGCAGGAGTCCAACCTGCACCCTTTTTCAAATCTTGAAACATCTGGGATTGTCCTGTTGCATTAAGATAAGTAGTAGAGAAGCTCCCACTACCCTTTCTGAAAAGCAGCCCATGTTGTCTTGCTTACTGGGATAAACTGGCCACCACCAGGTCTCTCCCATTGCTGCTTTAGTCAAACCAGTGCTTTTTCCTCTCTGCTCCAGGGGACTCTGTGGGGCATCTCAAGTTCTTCCAGGATAAGCTCTCTGGCCCATAGATAAAATGTTGCTGCAGATGTTGTTGCTTCTGTTAGAGATCTCAGTTCAGGAATGATTTGTGTATGCCATGTGTTAGACCTGATGTTCTTTGAGGAGCAGATAAGATTTGGGTGCAGGAGGTAAGATGGAGCTTAATTGCCAAGAGGTGTCTCAGGGACGGATTCTTCCCTGTGAGACATGGGCACAAGGGAGAGCTCCAGTCTGCAGGGGTTTACATGTCATTAGAAAACATCAGAGAAGCGTTTAATGAGCACAATGGGATCTAAACCCTTGTTTGAATCGCAGATGGCTCATCGGGAGGGTCTCACCCGTGGTTCATTCTGTTTAGATGGCGATCCTAGTTTAGACGAGAATTTGTATCTGCTGGGTGCTGCTTCTCCCCGTTTTGGTCAGATTGCCACTTGGTTTCTTGCCCCAGGCACCTTGCCAGCATCTGTCCCTCCTCAAATCTCTCTCTCCCCAGCTTGCATCTCCCCTTGCCCTGCACAAGCGCCTCGTAGCTCTTCCTTCGCCTGCAGCCCCCGGGGGCTGGTTGGCATCCAACACGCCATTCCGTAGACCCGCACATCGCACGCCTGGGCATCTGTTCTGCCCTTGGGTACCGCTGTGCCCCAGCTGGTACCCTCTGCCAGGGCGCTGGTGGGAGCCTGTCCAGCCCATCCCCTTAGCACAGCACACGTGTCCCCAGCGGTCCCAGCACGGCAAGCGTGGCATCCGCAGGGCTGCGATCCAGTCCGTAGGGCTGCACAAAACAAACCGGCTGTGACACCGCGGCAGAGTGCTCGAGCCTCTCCGGCTTGACACCACATCGTTATATATTGATGCCATGACACCAGCGCTCAAAATAGAATCAGGACAATTTGATTTCCTGCAGATCTCAGGATGGGGTCATAAAAACGGAGACTGTTCTGGAGAAATGGGATAGGGTGGAAATGTTTGTAGTGACATCACAGCCGCTTCCATGCCAATGGCCTCCTACTGCTGCAAACATGTGATTGTGATTTTGCTGCACGCTCCATCAGAAAAGAGCCAGGCTGGCCGGGGAGGGAGGGAGAGGGAGGGAGGAGAAGGGACGGAAATATTCTGTTCTTGTATCTCAATTCAAATATCTGACAATAGCCTCGCTCATGGCCCAGGGTGCTGAGCCATCAGGAGTGGGACCGTGGAGCTGAGGCTGCTGCCAGGTCGGCAGAGCTCTGGGGGTTGCGGCCACCTAACGGGGGCTGAATAAGGACCTTTGACTTTATGGTGGAGGATCCTGGTCTGCACGGGGTGCTTACTGGAGAGTTGGGTGGTCTCGCTGTGCTCGCTCTTCCTCACTGGTCCCATTTACTTCTAACATCATTTTTCTTGGCAAGAAAAACCCACAAGTCTGAAATATGGCTGCAAAAGCCACTGTGTAGCTGTTGTCTTTTAGGGGTTCCCATTATCGAGAGGAACAGATCTTGGTGCTGGAGCTTTATCTGCAAAGCGGGGAGTAGCAGGGAGGGATTTAAGTAGCTGGAGGAAAGAAAGGAGAGAACAGAGGGAAGAAACAGAAATCAACCCAGAAAACAAAAACAGTTTGTGCCTGAGGATGTTGCAGGAGGAAATCTCAGGTTGGTTGCCCCATAAAAGGCACAAATGGCTGCAAAGCCCGTCTCAGTAGCAAGGTCCTTCCTGAGAAGCAGCCTGCAGAGCTCAGCCCCGGCTGCGTCCAGCACGTGGAACCTCGGGGGGCTGCGGAGGGGAGGGGGGATGAGGGAGTGAAGGGATGCAGCTGATGCACCCGTCTATCAGATTAGGCTGTCAAAAACCAAACCGCTTCCATCACTGTCCGAGGAGAAACTCTCGCTCCCTGCTTAATGGGATGGCAGTCCTGTGGTTGCCCCTCCAGGGAGAGGGGCCACTGCCACCGCAGCGTGCAGCAGGCTGCGGGTTTAAAATCCTATTAGGCAGAGACTAACAGTTGCAAAAAGAAAGCAGGTATCCCCTAGTGGGGATTTAAAGATGTTTAGACATAATTGGATTTTCCAAGCAGATGTCATTATTGTTAAACAGTTGCCCACTTGATATGTTCAAGTTGTTGGCTGTAATTGCTAAAATTAGCAGGTCTGCACAGAGCAAAGGTCAGTCGGTTAATATTGTGATTTAGTATTTTATGAAGTAATTCCAAATGCTTTTATGTATGTTTTTGTTTTTGCAGCCTAAGCCCACATTAAAGTGGTTGTGGGTCCTGCTATAATAAAATAATGACTCAGCCTCTCCGCGCAGGCTGCCGGCCGGGCTCGGCAGCGGAGCAAAGCCGCCCTCGCTCCCTGCTCTCCCCGGAGCTGTGGGCCAGCCGGGGCCACGCGCCC
>NW_010120611.1:15059-15403 GCF_000699245.1 Pterocles gutturalis
CTGCCCCCCGGGGTGATGTGTTCAAGCAGAGCTGGTGCTTGAAATGAGCCTGTTGTGTCCGGCGGTGGCTGGAGGGACGAGGGGCTGGTTTCCATCAGCCACTCCAGCAAAAGGCTCTGCTGCTGGGACCTATGGTCCCTCCTCGGTGGATTGACTGGACAGACAAGCACAAGCACCTTCAACCATGAATACACCTGAAAGACACCGCTGACCAGGCAAGGTCCTGAAATACGGCTTTTTCAGAGGGAAGATGCATTTCTGGAAGAGCTGGAGCTGGGCAAGGCAAGGCTCCCTGGCTGTGCTGTGGCTGGGCACCTGGTGCTGCCTGCCCTGGCGCTGCAGCT
>NW_010120611.1:15533-25720 GCF_000699245.1 Pterocles gutturalis
GTTTGCTGGGGTTCATTTCTCTCTGTAGCGCAGGCACAGCCCGTTTCCAGGGGTGGTTTGGGCACACCTGGCAGATTTCCTGCTATTGCAGGACTTTCCTAACACAGCCTGACCTGCTCTCCTACCACCAGACCCTTATGGTTGTCTTTTCTTTTTTTTTTTTTTTTTTTAATCTCAGATCTTTTGCTCCTGGAGAGTGCTGGGAGGTGTTTTGTGGCTTGCAGTGCACAGGGAGATGTGGAAGAGCATCTGCAGGTCCTCCTGGACTCAGCACTTACTGGGTGAGCTGGATACCTTCCCAGTCCATGTTCCCCTATTCCTGGTACGTGCGGCTGCCAGAGCTGTCCCAGGAGCGCTCTGCTGCGGCAAGCGGCAATGGACTTTTGCTCCTGGAGAGTGCTGGGAGGTGTTTTGTGGCTTGCAGTGCACAGGGAGATGTGGAAGAGCATCTGCAGGTCCTCCTGGACTCAGCACTTACTGGGTGAGCTGGATACCTTCCCAGTCCATGTTCCCCTATTCCTGGTACGTGCGGCTGCCAGAGCTGTCCCAGGAGCGCTCTGCTGCGGCAAGCGGCAATGGAAACGCTCGGATGCGGGATGGGAATGGGAAGTGCTTGCCCTTAGATGCTGCCTTAGATACTGATAGAGGATTGCTGACCCAGTGCAGGACAGGTCCAAGATGTGTGTAGGTCTGCATATCTTAGATCAGGAAATATTGATGTGCATCCATAAAATGATTAGAGATGAGACTGGGGCAAAGTTACAGCCTGAGAAAGATGGAAAAGTTCAGGACCTGGGTATTCAACTCTGGTCCAGATGTAAAACATTGTTATTTTGATCAAAGACCATTTCAGTTTCCCATCTAAAATGTGCAGTTTGGGTATTTGTTGTTTGGGGTTTTTTTTTGCCTTGGACTTCCTCCAAAGTAGTACAAGGTAAATTCAAGAAGCAATCTCACGTGGAGTCTACGGAGAGAGTAGAAATATTTACCTGTGTTTGCTCCAGCCAAAATAACCATTCTGTACCAAGCCCCTTAAATCTTTGCAATCCTTGGATTCACATTCCTGTAGGACTGCTGATGGCTCCCACACTGTGGCGGGGCAGCAGATGCGGTTTGTCCCTGCACCGAGGTTTTCCCTGCTCCCATCACCACTGGCCTCCCTCCATGAACCCAGCATGCGCTTAGACTTCTGCTTGCCTCCCAGTGCTGTGTCCTTTTCTTACTGGGAGAGGGACTTCTAGGGAGTTAACAGCCCTTAACATAACAAATACAGTTTGGGTCTGTTTTCCCAGGCTGGGCATGGTATCAGTTGCTAAGGAAGGTGAGTTAAGCTACATTTTTATTTTCAAAAGTAAAAGGTTTTGATTAAGGGGTGGCAGTGTTCTGGCTAATTTAACTTACTGCTTAATGTTCGGAGTCCTTTACCAGTAGCACCACCTCACAGTCTCCTTCCAAGCATGGGAGTCTGTTATTCCCATTTTACAGCAGAGGAAACAGATGCAAAGACCTGCCCAAATGCAGGCAGCAATTGCAATCTGCATTAGAGTGAAAATGTCCCTGAAAGCCAGTTCCAGTCTCCGGGGAGACATCAGTGGGCAGGGCAAGCTGAGAAACTCAAGGGGATGGAGCGTGGGACCGAAAATAAGAGGCGTGTAAGATTTTAAATGCCTAAGGTGATCTGGCCAAGCTAGAAACAAGGCTCAGCAGTTCATGTCAGCGCAGGGGAGGGCGGAAACATGGGGAGCGCGTTCCTTAGCTCAGCGGAGGACGAAAGCAGCATGCTGGCAGGCTGTGCAAGAAATGCATTGTGAGCCGGCTCTTGCAGCTGTGAGCAAGACAATAAGGACAGTAAAGGACCATCTAAGTCTCCGCATCCAGCTTTGCACAAAGAGGGAGCTAAACTCAGCCCCCTGGAATCTGTCTGCTCATGGTTTGAATTTATCTCTTTTTGTCTGAATGACTCCAAGCAGAAAGGGACCATAGGTGGTCCTAGTCCAAGAGCCAAATTCACCTTCTGCCTGCTCACTTTCAGCCCCCGAGCTGCACAGTGCTTCCATCAGGAACACTGGTCATAGTTTGCAGGGCATTCTCAAGAAGGCCCCCATTTTCTTCTACAGTCTGAGGAATGACATTTTCTTCCTTCCTTTGGTTTTTCCTGTGCCAGTCCCTCTCCTCTAGGCTCTGCATGACCCACTGAACCTCCTCCTTGCCCGTGCACAGAAACTTTTCTCCATGAACATGCATCTTCTCATACACCACAGGTAGGATACTCTTCACTCAGCCTCAGGGTTGTGTAGGAGGGTCACACAGCTCTTTATTCCTCCAGCTAGCAGACTACAAGATCGGCATTTCAAGGAGTGGGAAGAGGACCTATAGCTTGTCATAGAGCGCTCTTACCTGTCTATCAGTTAGCCTATCTCCTCTTGCTACGTTAACCAACTTGGTCTCTTTGGCAAACCGGCAAGGTTGCTTTCACATATATCTTCTACACCTATTAACCGAACGAGCACTATCTGTCACCTTACACAGGGTTAGTAGAGTCCCACTCCTTAGTTTAGCATAACTCCATACCTTTACCTGGGAATTATTTGTTACCAACCATTGAGATGTCTGCATTGCTTGTGTCATCAACTCAGAGTTTATTAACCCTGCTTGTAGTAGATCCCATCCGTTGAGCAATGAGAGCACATCCCACAGCTTGCAGTTAACGCTTGTGCTGGAGGACGTTATATCTTGAACTCTCTCCCGTTTATTGTCACAGACTTCAGCTGGCTGTCCTCTTCCACTTCTATTGTCTCCTTCCTGTCCTCGATGGTTTTCCGGGTGGTTATCCTCTTGCCATTGATCAGTTTAGTAGTGGTTAACACTGATCTGACTAGGTGTGGCCCAGCTGTGTTCTCAGCAAAGAAGGCGGCAGGGTTGAATGACATCCATGGTGCACATGACTCCATACAGTCAGGAGACAGGCTGGACCTTCTTCTTCCATGTGTCCTGTACCAGTTTTCACCATTGTTTCCAGTGTCGTGGAAGGAGTCCATCCCTCCAAAGAGATTCCTAACCATCTCCTTGAGGTCGTTGACTGCGCAAGGGGAACTAAAGGATTCATCATGACCCTCTGCGGCACTTCTTCCTCTGTGGGCTCTGCTCTCCTTAACAGAGCTGTCATAGAGCGATCGTTTATGGGGGTCGGACAAAACCTTGTATGCCTCGGTGACTGCTCTGAATTTCTTTTCAGCTTCCTCCTTGTTGCTGAGGTTCTTATCAGGATGCCATTTCAGTGCCAGTCGGTGGTAGGATTTCTTAACGTCATCCTGTGAGGCACTTTTTTGCAGTCCAAGGACTTTGTAATAATCCACCATCTCAAAGGAAATGTGCGGCCATTCGGAAGATCCCTGGTACCTCTCTCCCACCGAGGATGTGAAGCCCAGGGATGATCAGCACGCAGAGACTCCTGGACACCTGCTGCCGCTGTGCTCCTCAGCCCCAGGGGCAGGTGGTCAGTTCATCCCTTGACCTGCTCTGTCCTTTGGCATTACGAGGCCACGCAGGGAGAACCGTGCTGCCTGACCGCCTCCTTTCTCGTTCAGCCTGTTGTCCACAGATCATGAGATTGTGACCTCAGAGGGGTCGCACCCAATCGTGGCTCAGTTGACCCGGCTCCATTCTAGGGTGGAGCTGGGTGTCACTGGCCGTACGTTCCTAAACGCGGATCGTAGACGTTCCTAAATGCGGATCGTAGACGTGAGTTGTAGCTGCCTGATGTAGCTGTGATGTCACAGCTGTGACATACGACTTTGTCGAATTATTTTTTGCCTCCACCTGCCCAAAGGTGGGATTCTCAGACACTCAGTGTGGTTTTATATGCAGTCCAGGGAAGTGTGGTGTCGCGAGGTCGTACTACCCCTACGGGGCATTTTACGCTCCAGCAGCAGCTATAGGAAAGCTGTTTGCAGTTTGGCTTCCCACAGTTTGGGAAAAGCGTTGATAAATTGGAGAAGGCTCAGGGAAGAGCCATAAAATGTAATTAAGGGTTTGGAAAATATTCTCTGGAGGGAGATTCTCAGGGAAAGCATCTTAGTATTAAGAGGAAGTTCAGTGCCAGCTTCATCATAGTCTGTAAGATCCTGCACGGGAACAGAAATCCCATGGCACAGGGATCTTCAGGCTCCCGGAGAAAGGAGCTGGAAGGTGGCACTAGCCAAATTTAAACTCCAAATAAGTGGCACATCTTTTATTATGAAGGTAATGAGTCATCGGAACCTCTTCATGTGGCCGTTTTTAAACCCAGAGTGGGCCCTCTTCCTAAAATCATGATCAGATGACCATCGTGATCTCTTCTGAGTGTAGAGCCAAACCTAACTCTTCCAGCAGAGCTTAGCTCTCATGTTGGTACCAAAATAAATGCCCAGGATGAAGCTCACTGACAACCTTAACCCCTTTTCTACGTGCTTTTTTGGGAATCTCTCCCAAGGTGTGTGCATGTACAATAGCGATGCTCCATGAGCTCAACACAGAGAAGTTCAGCCTGAGGAGCTGAACTTTGAGGATCCAGCCTTGGGTTCTCCTGCATTTGCTTCTGATCCCTGGATTTGCCATTCCTGTGGGAAGCGCAATATCCTCACAGGGAACCGTTGCATGAAGGAGGTCTCCGAGGAAGTGCCGGTAAGGAGAACTCATCTGTGTGTAACACCATGTTGTAAACACCTACTAACGGCAGCGTGTGTTGCCGATCACTGGCCTCATTTCTGTGATCCCACACTTTGGGAAGGAGTCAAGAGTCAGCCAGACCAGAGAGCATATGTGCAGCGTATGAGCTGGCTGCTGTCCTAACATCCATCGTACGAGGGGGGCCGTGAAGCTAAGGGGCAACCACGTCAGCCTGGAGAAAGCAATCTGCCAGAGGAAGGAAGAAAGGCAATTGAGCTGATGTGTGTTGGGGAAGGGCTTTGTTCTGCTGGTTTTCTCCCTGGGTCAGTAGCATGGAGTTATTTGTCGCATTCTGGGGGTACAAGCTGCCATGAGGCAGGGCAGTGCTGGTCTGGAGGCTGGAGCTGAAGGAAGCGCAAAGCAAGGAAGGAGCTCAAGGTCCCATGGGCTCACCTCGCTGGGGAGATCTTGGCTTTTGCCTCCTTTTGCACAGAGGAGGTTTTCTAAACTACAGGGTGGTTGTGCCCCGTGAATTATTTTCCTGCTGGGTGTTGCTTGTACTGTAGCAATGGCAAAAGTTAATCTGGGACCAGCAGCCGAGCTGCTGCTGCTGCCCATTTGAGCTCGGAGGGCTCTTTGCACTCCCAAAGCACTCTTCTGCACAGGAGGGGAGCTAAGGCTTCATGGCTCGCTCACGCTGCAGTGCTTTGCTTGAAAACTTCACCAAGGGGACTTGTTTATTTGGGCTAGTATTTTTTTAGGATTGTCCATAGGACTTGAGGGTGATCCAAGCCTACCACCCACAAGCCTCTGAAAGGTGCCAACAGCTCCTGGCCACTGCCAGTGTGGTCCATTTGCAGATGCTTGGCAGAAATTGCAAAGAGCAATTGCTGTTCCTACTCTCTGTTACCCGAAAGGGAAAATGAGACATCAGAAAAGCCTGGTGGAGGGTCCCAAGCTGATTATCTGCTGCAGGGAGTGGGGCTGTGCGTGGAAGGAAGGAGGTGATTCTGCCTTGTGCTGTCTCTCTGCAAATCGTCTCCTCCCGTTCTTGCTTTTGCTGATGAGCACCCATCTCAGACTGGCTGGCGCACTGGATTATCTGCCTTGGATTTAGTGCGTCCTACCCATCTGAGAAGTAGGGAGTGTTTTTCTCCTGTCATCCCCGAACGGGGGACGCTCACTGCCTGTCTGTCTGCTGCCTGCAGCAGGCGTCAGAGATTAGCAGCCATTCAAAAGAGGTCACTGCTGCGAGCCAAAAGGGTTTGCAAGGAAGAAATGGTTGAGGAGAGGCAGGAAGAAAGGGAAATGAGAGAGACATGGACACACCGAGTAACTAGACCCAAACTAGCCTGCCAGCCCCATCCCTAGAAACCAAGGCTTTGAAATGAGAAATGTTTTTCATATCTTAAATCTCAAGTACAAACAATAAAAACTAGCCCAGACTGTGTTCTTTGAAGAGAAAGTACGAGTGACCTGAACAGTGGTTATCAGCAGCGTCATTAAGATAAACCCTTAACATGATTTAAAGCATCCGAAACCGAAGGCAGCACTTTCAGATACTAACAAAATGGTCTGACATTGGGGATGAAAATCAATAGTAATCTGATGTCACTAAAAATACTCAAAAGTGTCCCATGGCTGATGGAGGTGAGATTAGTGTAAATATTTGTATTCTAATCAGTGGCACGCGAGGGCTGGAGGCGGCCTTTCTGTCTATTTAATTAATGGAGTGGCTTTTTAAAAGGATCCTAATCATATGTGATTGTATCTGCTTATCAACATTTTTGCTAATTAGATGATATGGAGGCAGTCACTCTGCTAATTCCCTCATCCAAACAGCATATCCTGCACAGATAAAGTACAGTCTCTTTTTAATAAGAAACAATCATGAGACAGACTAACCTTAATGGTGCTTATTATCCCAGGATCTTTGGGATTTTCTCTTCTACCCACCCCCTCCTTCCTTCTCCTCCATTCGCTGCTTCAGTATGCCAGATGGATGCGGATGCGGCCGTCCCTGTCCCCCCCAGTCCCCTGCTCCAGGCACCACCGTGTCCAGCCAGGCATGGGGTCTGCGAGGGCAGGGGCTGTCAGCCAGGTCAGGCTGGGAAGCAAAACACACGGCACCAAGCAGCAGAATGTCCCGAGCTTTTGGTCACCCAGACCGCAGGTGACCCCAAACCTGTAGCCCCAATCCCTGACCTTGCTTTTGGCACCCCCAATGTGCCCTGGTCCAGAAAGGAGTGAGCCTCTCGGAGTTGTGAAAACTTGCTTCTATTATTATTATTATTATTAGATTGGATATTAGGAAAAATTCTTCACCAAAAGGGTTGTCAAGCATTGGAACAGGCTGCCCAGGAAGGTGGTTGAGTCACCATCCCCGGAGGTGTTCAGAAGGTGTGTAGGTGTGGCAGTCAGGGACATGGTTTAGTGGACTTGGCAGTGTTACGTTTACGCTTAGACTCAATGATCTTAAAGATCTTTTCCAACATAAATAATTGTTGTTGTTGTTATGCTTTTTTCTGTTTTAAAAGGGTCTGAGGGCAGACAGGGTCTACAGGAGTGGTTTCTCACCAGCCCCGTTGATCCTGTGACAAGGCTGGGACCCTTTTATCTAAACCAACATGAAGTTAGAGACATTTGTTCCCACTCCTTTGACTATCCAAACAAACACAAGTCGCGCTTTGCTCTGCCAGTCAAACTGTCATCGGATGCCTGCCCCTGGAGCCGTTATCCTGGAGAGCATGGCCAGGGATGGGCGCATTGGGCTGACCTCCTGCTGGCGGGACAACAGAGGGACCTGCCTGACTTCAGAAGATTGAGAAATAAATATAAAATTTGCCCCAAAGAATGTCTCCTCACCTCTCAAAACATAAGAGCAACATCTGGGTAAGGAGAACCTGTCCTAAATGGGTGCAGCTGCCCCCCCAAGGGCATCTGGGTAGACCAGAGGAGGGTGGGGGTAGGTGCCTGATGTTGAGTTTTGGGAGGTCAGGAGTTTTCCTGCTGTTTTTGCAGCTGTGAATGTTGAGCAGAAAAGGCTTGAATGACATGGATTCCCACCTCCGTGGGCAGGAGGCAGGGTCCATGTGTCCTGTGCGTTGATCCTGTGTGTCGGGCTCAGCACAGAGGCTGGCTGTGGGATGGGAGATGGGGTGGCTCTGGGCAATGCTGGTTGGGAGACACCTGAAGGAAGATCCAGAGAGATGGATCAGTATCCAGCTTTTCTGAGCCTCAGGTTGGGGCTTGAAGGCTAAAGCAAGGTTCAGGCAAGAAGACAACCAGCTTCTGGGTGGTGGCAAGGGGCAGGAACCTTATGAAACCACTCTTTTTGAGGCATGAAGCCAAAGAGGAAGCCTGGTCCTGCTTAGAGGAGCCAAGGGTGGGCCAGGTGGGGGTTTTTTGTTAGATCATGCCCCATGCCCAGGGCAAGGCCTTGCTCCAGTCTTGGAAAGCCCAAATGGTGCTGTAACTTGTGTCCACGGACTCTGACCCCAGCAGAATTCAGAGAGCTTTGGTTTCATTGCCTGGGTCACCTCCATGTGTCATCTGCACTATCCTCATCCAGGCATGTTGTACAACACAGCTGGCCTGTCCCTCTACTATTCCTACTCTCTGACATGGTCCCTGGCTCCCCTTCCTCTCCATGCTACGCGCAGGAATTAATTCACTACTGACCACCTTCCCCAAGCGGTTTCCCATTGCTGGTTCCATGACTGAGGGCTACAACTTGAAAAGAGGAGGGACTTCTGGGGCCAAGGATTGCGTTGCAAGCCGTTGAGTCCTGGGGCTTAATGAGGCAGCGTTATCAGCAGAGCGTGCTTATCTGGAGCCGGGCGACGGTGTACCTGCCCCAGCCCCATCGTGAGCGAACATGTTTTACCACCCAGTTGGAGGGAGCCGGCAGCGCGCGTGCGGTCAGATGGCAGGGTTCAGCCGATCCGTGGTAACTCATGAAGCCACAGCAACTTTATCACTTCGCGACATCCATACATAGCCACAGCCTTGAATCTTCTCAGGAGAAGAAAGGATGATGAGTTACTGTCCTGGGATTTTCTCTCTGTCTCCAGTCAGTGGGAAGCGGTATGTGGAGCATTCATCTAATAAACCAGAGGGGAAAAGCTGTAGATCAGCTTCTCATTATTTCAGTGCTGGCTCACGCCACAGCTTGGGTTTGTGCCTGACAGTTCAGTGTGTTATTTGAGGCCACTCGAGCATTCTGCAGAAATGATGCCACCCTCCTCGGAAAGCATGGGTTTTGTCCAAGCAGGGAGGGCCTGTCTCCGTCAGCAGGTTTATCAGTGCTAATTTCATCTCAGTTTTAGCTCTCAGTTTGTGAAGGAGGTGCCCGCTTTGGAGACTGCTGCCTGTTGAGAGACGGTGCTCCAGCAGAAAACCTTCTGGAGATGGTTCTTCTGCGGTGGGCCTCTGAAGTAAAGCAGCTCTGGGTGGGTAAAAAAGCACCAGTGGGGCTGGATTGCAGGGAAGGGGGGAGTCCTGAGGGGTACAAACCTTAGGTGGGGGTCCTGGTGGTGTGCACATAGACCCGAAGCCCCCAGATTAAAAGAAGCAGCCCCTTTCTCCAGAAGGTAAGAGGGGTTGTAGGGTACCCCTGCAAGGGTGCATCCCCTGGTATTTCCACACTGCCTCAGTAAAGGTTTAGTCTGAGTTTATTGCTGAGATTAAAAGACTGGAGAACATAAATTGTAAATGTGACGACTTCAGAGCTCATAAATTCACCCTACAGCCCCGTTCCAGAGAGCTCGTGTGCAGCGCAGCCACGCTGCCGTGGGCTCACGAGTGGCCCTTGCTCCCGTTGCTCAAACCCACCAAGAGCTCTTCTGCCCTGCCTGTGCATGAGTGTGTGTGCACAGATGCTTGGAAACACACGTACGCACCAGCCAGGGCTGCTGTCCTTTCTGTGCACACTGGTATTGCTGCCATGGACTCCCTGCTACTGCTGCAGCCCAGAAACCAGTGGTGGTGCTGGAGCTGTATCTGCCCATATCTGCCTGCAGTGATGG
This sequence comes from Pterocles gutturalis, assembly GCF_000699245.1. Taxonomy (NCBI): domain Eukaryota; kingdom Metazoa; phylum Chordata; class Aves; order Pterocliformes; family Pteroclidae; genus Pterocles; species Pterocles gutturalis. The sequence goes on from NW_010120611.1 coordinate 25,208, forward strand.
AGCGAGTGGAGGTCTTGAAGATGATGTTGCGTCCCCTGGGAGGAGGGACAGTCCCCCCTCGCTGGAGAGCCATTCACGTTTGCCAAGTGTCCTTGCTTGGTGCTTGCAAAGGAGCTCTGTGTTCTTACCCATGTCCCAGAGAAGCTGTGGGTGCCCCATCCCTGGAGGGGCTCAAGGCCAGGCTGGATGAGGCTTTGGGCAACCTGGGCTGGTGGGAGGTGTCCCTGCCCATGGCAGGGGTGGCACTGGATGACCTTTAAGGTCCTTTCCAGCCCAAACCATTCTATAATTCTATGTGTGTGGCAGCATGGACTGGGTGAACTGGTCACACACGGCATCCGTCGGAGCAGTGTTGTGTCTCAGCGGTGGTGGAGACTGGCAGAGTGGGAATAATGAAACCTTCAACCACTGCACCAGTCCCTCCCTGAGTTCTGCTTATCCCACTTGCATCCCCCACCCTGGAGCAGGGTGACCCCTGTGAGCAGAGGGCTGAGGATGGATTTTCAGAGAGCG
>NW_010120611.1:25750-26145 GCF_000699245.1 Pterocles gutturalis
TGAGGAGGTTTCTATGGCTGGGTCACGGCTGCTACGGAGTTTGTCCAGGATGAAGTTCCTTAAATACATTGCTTAGGTGTAGGCACCTTTGGCATTATGTGCTTTTTCCTCTTTTCCTAGGAAGATGGAGAGCTGGAAACCAGCCTGCTCCTAGCATCGGTCCAGCCCGTGCCAAGGATGGACCTTTTGGTCTGGGAGGTTTAACTTGAAGCCGAGGTGGGGATGCAGCACCCAGTGCCATCCTGCTGGGACCAGAGCTTGTGCCACTGTCTGAGCAAGGAGAGCTGGGAACAAACCCTGGGGGACAGCTGAAGATGCCGTGGGATGCCTTCTCCCCAGCCAAGTCGGTGAAGCCCCCAGGACACAGTAAGTGTGGAGGGGATGGGCTCGGCGGG
>NW_010120611.1:26214-28109 GCF_000699245.1 Pterocles gutturalis
AGCCCCAGCCTGCATTTCAGAGAGCAGAGCCCTGCAGGTCCCCCCCTCCCCAGGCACAGGCTCCCAGCACGATGGCATGTGTGAGTCAGCTCCGAGCGCTCCTTCGGGTGCTGGCGGTTGCTCTTGGGTCCAGCACGGGGGCTGATGGCAGTGCTCGCAAAAATACACACCGACCTCTCTCAGCAAAGCCAAGTCCCCGAGCTCCTGCCACATTTCTCTGAAGAAAGCGGGTCAGGCTTCCCAGGCGGCATTGCTTGAGGTTTCCCCTCTCCCAGGGTCCAGGCCTGGGGAAGGCAGTTTTGGCAGAATTTTGGCTCAGAGGTGGCTGCGTGACACCGGTGCGGAGGGTTGCATTGAGTACCGCTGGCATTTGCTCATTTTGCAGACCCTCTTTCACTAAATGAACAACAGGGAAGGAGGAGGATATATTTTTTTACATAATTTTTAATCACTGTAAAAAACCACATTCCTGCAGTTTTGCTTTTTGATCTGACTTGCAGTGACAGTGGCACTGATGCCACCAGAGCGTGTGTGGCCGTGGGGCTGGGTATGCAGGGTTGCAGCAGCCTGCCCACGAGCGTGGCGGGGCAGACGATGCTCGGGGGGATGCCCGGAGGTGGTGGTCCTGCCTGAGCAGCCTCAGGAACACGCTGCGTATGTTGGCCAAACCACGCTGCGTTTGGCTATCCCGGCTGAAGTCTGTTTGGCAGTGTTTCGGTCTGACGAGACCATCTTCCCTCGCTTCCCTCTACCTTGAGAGCTTTGCAAATTCACCCGCAATGTTTGCTGTTTCTCAGCGCCCCGTTTGTGTGACCCGCCGCAGCTGCCCATTCCCGGGACTCGGTTCCAAACGAGGAGCAGAGATAACGTTCAACAGGCAGGAGCAGATGAAAAGGAGATAAAGGAATAAGGAGGGAAAAGAAAAAGGGAAAGGAGGGTGGGGAGGAGGCATGCAGAGGTATGCGGCAGCATGTTGTGCTGTGTTTATGCACAAACAGGCACGCTCATTGACATCCAGATGTACTCGTGTGCGCGGGGTAATATCTCCCGAAACAATAGGCGCTGCTCAGCTGGGGGAGCACTCCCGGAGCCTCCCCGGCAGATGCTGCCGTGTTATCAAGTTGCAGCAGGCGCTCCCATCTAATCGGGGATCTGAGCCCCGTGAGCCGCACCCAGGGCGTCCAAAGCCTCTTCCCCAGCCCTCAGCCCGCTCTGCCTCTCCGAGGAGGGAGGGCGAAAGGGGCCAAGCATCTCCAGAGGTCGTCCCTGGCGTGTCTGCCCGCCTGGCTTCACACCTCAGTGAGGATGTGGGAGCTGGTGTTGCCGCTGCGCTTTGGGGGGGTGGCAGTGGGGTGACCCCAGACCAGCCCTTGCCCGGAGGAGAGCCTGGCCAGAGCCGCAGCAAAGCGCCCGCTTTGTTCGGTGTGGGGCAGAGGGTCCAAACTGGCCATTTCACCCCCATCCCCGCTGCTGCGGCGGGCAAAGAGGGGGCAGCGCTGGCAGCCGGGGGCCTTTTCTCTTTGATTTTCTTCTGGGCTTTTAAGGAAGGCTCCAAGAGAGAAAAAAAATTTAAAAAAAGAAAAAAAGCTTATAAAACCTCCTTCCCCTCACCGATCCCTAGCACCAAAATGCAATGACCACTAATCTTACATGGCTCATAACTGCAAATAGCTCTGGAACTAATTAATTTGACAGTGCGGCGGCTGCCTGCCTTTCTCCCCAAAATCAATTACGGAAAGGCACATCTCCCTTCTCCTCCCTCCCCTCCCCGCGCCGCTTTGCAGAGGGGAGAAGGGGCAGCGAGGACCGGGCGCTGCTTTCCCAGGGCTCCCGGGGGGTCGGGAGCCCAGCGAAAGGGGATTAACAAGGTGGAGGGAGAGGCGCCGCCGCTTCTG
>NW_010120611.1:28134-28359 GCF_000699245.1 Pterocles gutturalis
GGGCGGGGGAAAAGCTTGATTGCCACCCCCAGCCACGCCGAGCCCCGCTCCTCCCTCCCTCCGTCCCGGCTCCCTGAAGACCCCCGTGAATTGTCGTTCCTTGCCAGTACCGTGGGGTAATTGGGCTGTTGGGCTCTCGAAGTGTTTTTTTATTTGCATGGCTAATGAGCCCCTGCAGAAGGGGCTGCCAGGGAGAGGCAGGGGGGAAATTGGGGGACGGTTGCT
>NW_010120611.1:28390-60570 GCF_000699245.1 Pterocles gutturalis
GTGGAAATTTGGGCACCGTTTGCTGCCAAGCAAGGGCAGAGGTGTGTGTTCAAAAGGAGTCAGCGAGGAATTTAGGGAGGTGAATTTTGCATTTTGCAGGAGGCAGTGGTAGGAATCCGAGTGGGGTCTCACACAACTTTTAAGGCTCCTAGCCTTGGAGGTTTAACACCACAGGCAGGGAGTGGTGGAGGGGAGCATGCTGGAGGGGCTGCGGCTCCCCCCTGCCCTGGGCTGGGTGTGGAGCAGGAGGGTCTGAGCTGGGGGGTATCAGCATCACACTGCTTCCCAAAACATCCAGCAAGAACAGGACTGCCCCACAAACATCTCCCCTCTGCACTTGTTCTTCTGGCTCCGCTTCCAGCAGGAAATGAGAGCAGGGTCTGGGGGCAAAGGGTTGAGTGATGGCAGGGCTCTGTGGGGACACAGCTCCCCAAAACCTCCCTTTTCAGGGAATGGGAGACAACCATCCCCAGGACACAGTGTGGAGACACCTGGCCAAGCTGGGTAAAACCTCCTGAGCATTACTTCTGCAAATGCCTCCATTTGGTCCGTATCGCCTCCTCCGATCTCTGCTGAAATGCCCTTCTATTAATAAATAACTCCCTTCTCCATTACCCCATCCCCACAGCTCACGTTGAAGTAACTGGGAATTTGGGTTTGGTTTTTATAGACATTAGAAATAGATTTTATCTTTATGAAAGGCTCTCTCTCCTCCACCTCCCCAACCTTTGCTCCATTGCACGGAGCACGGCAGCGGCTGGACGGAGGAAGCAGGTCCCTGGGCTGAGCTCAGCACGGGCAGAGGGAGGAGAACCTCTCCCTGGTTTTGGCCAGGGCAGAGGGGGGTTAAAAGGGCCACGTTCCTCCCTGTGCGTTAGTGACCTGTGAGTACATCTCCATAGCATAGTGTAAAGCAATTGAGAAAGCAAGGGAGAAATGCTGAATGAAGAATATTTAAGAAATTTTGGATTTGAAAGATTTAGTTCTCAAGGGTTGGTTTGTTTTTGCTTCGTGGGGTTGATATCTGGCTTGGGAAATACCTACATGGAAACCTCCCTAAATGCAGTCACGATGTTGAGCCACCGCGTGAATTTGGGAAGATTTTCTTTTTTTAAACTGTGGGTTGCAAACATTCCCTGGAAAATATTTGAGTTTTGAAGTGCATGGGTTGGTCGTGATTGGGGAGGGAAGTCACAGGGCGGCATTTTTATTCCCGGGTTGGACGGCAGCATGGTTTCTGGCAGGGAAACCGGTGCATGTAAATGAGAACTGTGGTTTCCATGAATACTATCATATATGGATTGGAAGCTGATTTTCCAAGAGCGGGTTGTGCCAGGAAAACTTGTGCTCTCGCATAGCCCCAGGCAGCAAAACACAAGTGACACAAACATGGTGAGGGTGAGTTCATTTACAACTGTGACTGTTTGAAAAGTATTTCTAAAATTTGCCTTCCCTGCTGTTCCTCCCCTCTTCCCCCTTCCTCCTCCCCTCCCAGCTATGCCGCAGTGAGCTGGGAAGTTTGGTATCCAGCCCTGGTGCTGGGCCGGGGGGAAAGGCGCCGCGGCTGCCGTGCACCTGGGCGCAGGTAAGGCTCCGGCAGGGTGGGGACTGGATTCCTTCCCGGCCCCTCTCGGCAAACAGCTCCTGCCCCGGAGCCCTGCGTTCCTCTGCCCTTATCTCCCTGCACAAGCAAAGCTATAAATGTTGTTGGCCATGAAGCTATTCAGCCCTTTCGAAGTTACGCATATGCAAAATGGGCTCTCCTGCTGGAAATGGGAGCCTTCGAACCAAGCGCCAGTGCTTAGAGGCTTTGGGGTTTTTTTTAAATAAGAATCTCTAAGAAAGCAGTGCATTAACATATAGCAACGTTAACAGCACTGGATCTGTACAGACCTGATTATATATAACACACCACGGCATTTCTTACAATGTAAATCCCCCCTTGCTCCAGAGGTGGCTAAATCAAGGTGCAGAGCAATGGCCCCGCTCACCCATGCGGCTGGCAGCGGAGAGAATAAGTGAGAAGGGACATATGGGAGCTTGGGTTGGGACACAGCTCCTGCCTCTGTCACAGGCACAGCTCAGCCCCCCTGGGTCCCTCCCCGTCCCTGTCCCAGGTCTTGTCCCTGTGATGCTCTGCAGCTGGCCGCGCTGGCACGCAGCAGCTCCGTCCTGGCTGGCTGCAGCGATGGTCCCACCAGAGCGGGGGCTGTCAGCAGAGATCATGCTTTCAAAGCTCGGAAGACCCCACTGCCGTCTTCTGGGGTGGGAGGTCATAAAATTCCTTCTGGTTCATGATTGTTGTTGTTTTAAACCCATTTCTTTCTGAGGAATGACTCAGCTCAGGCAGTTATTTCCTTTTTCTGGCTAGCTAGGAGAATCCGATGATATATAAAGGGATGGGAGATCTGTTACATCCCTGACCCCTGAAGCTGGAGAAGCCATTCCCCCGTTTCCAGCACGCCTTCTATTTTCTTAGGCTCACACACGGGCTGCACTTGCCCGTATCAGCCATCCCGTTTCCCCCACGCTGTCTGTTGACCGCTCAGCCCGAGACCTTTGCAGTGCTCCAGCCGAGCCTGGAAACCTCTGGATGATGCAGACGGCGGTTTGCAATCCTCTGTCCCATCCCCTTCCCCTCTGCCCCGCGGGGCAGCTCTGCGGAGGGTGGCGGGGACGGGGCGACGTGACGCGGGACGGGGCTGTTTGGGGGGAGCGAACACAAGACCCCGACCAGCTTCTGTCCCGCATTTCAACTTCCGCAGCCCAACATCAAACATGTCGCTGCAGCCTGAGCCCCCACGGGCCTGACGGAGGAGCAAAAAGAGAGGGCTGGAGGCAGCAGATCCTAATCTTTATTAAATAAGAACAAAGCTTATGCCGGCTAATGAGAAAAACAAACCGATGAAAGATCCGGCAAGCTCCTCAGAAGGACACAAAGAAATTCTCTCCGAACAAGAGCAGGCTAAAAATATTCCTGAATATTTATTTTGCTGGCAGTGGCTTCACAGGCTCCAGATTCGATGCCGCCTCTTTGGGGATTGCGATTTCAGAGGAGGGTGCTCCAAACTCCGCACGACACCCAGCGCCGCGGCAGAAACATCCCCACAGCCAAGATGCGAGAGCATGAACCGCCTCTGTGCTGCGAGATGACAGCCAGTCCCAGTACACCTCTGTTCCTGTACAGACAACAGGGTGTTTTACCACCGTTTTAAGTCCATCATCCTGTTTGGAGCTGGTCTGTCAGAGCTAGACATGCTGCAGGCGCTTTTCTCGACGTGGGTCCCTGCGCACGGGGTGCCAAGGTTTGCGCTGACGCTGTGCACCCTCTGCATCGTGCCATCAGACACACCAGGGATAACTGGCAGAAAACTGGGAGCACTGGTGGTCTTATCCAGCCTGAGCCCACAGTGTTCCCCCAAAACATCTCCACGACTCTCTGGGTCCTGCCAGCTCCAGGTCCCCTTCCCAAGCAAGCCGCAGCCTCTGCAGCCCTCAGCAGCACAGATCTGGGCATCTTTTGTTGCAGCCAAACCCAAAACCCCATGCAGTTGCCCAGGTTGCACACGTAGTGTAACGAACTCAAAGCACAGACGGTGCCTGGGGAACCCAGCCGGGGCAGGGAGTGTTTTGGGGGGTCGTGGGCTGCAGACCCCCATGGGTGAGCATGCACCCGTGCAGGGGTTGGCAGGGATTCGTCCAGCCCAGCTTCTCACTCCTCCTGCCGTGCCATCTCCCACGGACCCCCACAACCTCCATCCAGCCCGTTATCTCCAGGGATGGTTAGTGGGAGGTGATGGGGACCGGCCGGGACAGGCTGCGGGGGCTGCACAGAAATCATCTCCCAGCTTCTCCCCTGCCCCCCCCCCTTTCCCATAGGGGCTGAGCCCCAAACCTGAGTGCCACTGACCTTGGCTGAAAACATCACTTCTAAAGGCAAAAGCGATGCAGTACGAGGCCTGCAGTTCCTCCTCTGCCTTCGCTGACCGTGAAACCTCAGCCCCTGCTCCGTTAATGCGCTGTGGCTGAACTTGCTGCCAGCAGGTCAAAGGGAACATAATTTACTCGGGCTTTGATGCATTCGATCCAGTTTGGGGTGAGAAGGGAGAGGGGGAGGACAGGAGACGGAGGGGATAAGCGGTGGGAAGGAGTTTGCCTGTTTGCATGGGAAGGGGATGAGTATGGAGATGACAGAGCCGAGAGGGGCTCAGCGATAACCCACGGGGGCTCTGATGGGGGTGGGGGGCTCTGCACGCTCAGACCGGTGCGGGCAGCCTGAGCATTTGTCTGCAGCCCCCTTTTTATCTCCTGTTCTGCTGAGGAGATGGGCAAGGGGAGAGTGGTGTTTGCATTCTGTGTTGCCTGCAGAGTCCTTCTGCTGCTCAGACAGAACCACGGGACGGTCGCAGTTCCCATCCCAGCTGGCTCTCATTGCATTTGCATTTCCTAACACCTTCCTTGTCTTAGAGCCCTTTACCAGCTGCTCCAGGAAGCCTCCCTGCCCGTTTTCCTGCTGGAAGGAAGGTGCAAGGCACGGAGCAGGGAAACGAGCCCGTGTGGTGCCGCCGGGGGCTTTTTTGGCAAGAGAACCCAGCGGCACCAATCGCCCAGCCTGTGCGGGGAGCACGGGGAGCTCCCAGGCACCGAGGGGAGGCTGCCATCAGGGCAGCGCAGCCCTTGCTCGGCTTTTCTACGGCAAGCTGCTCCCCGTCATCCCACCAGCCCCATCCCCGCTGGTGGTGTGCAAACCCCAAAATGCCATAAACCCCCCCTCCCTTTCACTCTTCTCGCTCCTCCAGCAACCGCTGCCAGGCTTGGAGAAGTCAGGAGCCATTGTAGGTTTTTCTCCAGGTCCCTGAGCTGTATCTCAACTCGAGGCTTCAGGGCACGAGTGAATTAGAAGCAGGAGCCAGCAGGTTCTGCAGAGAGCCCCTCCGATGGCAACGCTCTGGGTCCCGGCACGCGCCTCGCTGTACGGTCAGCGCTTGGGCCAGGGTCTGATGCTTTCAAACACAGGTGGTTTCCCTGTTTTTTGGCTTTTTTTTGTTGTTGTTTTTGGGGGGAATAGAGGAAAAAGGCAACATCTCTTGTGAGAACCTAAATATTTTACCCTCCAGCTTTTGTCTTGACGGGCTGGTGTTTACACAGGGGCGAAGGGGCCGGGGGGAAGCGAAGCGATGTGGCCGCTGTGGTTTCAGTTCTCACTCCACCTCGCTACTGAGAAACTGGAGCCGTGGTTTGGTTTGTGGCTGGGGGGAGAGGAAAGGTCCTTGGATGCGATCCCTGCCGGGGAGGCTCTCCCAGCCCCACAGAGGTGCCGGCAATGCTGATGGGGGGCTTGAGGAAGAGGAGAGAAAACCAGACCCCCAACAAACCCCGCTCCAGCAGCTCTCGGTGCATTAATATTCACTGCAGAGCAGGGGTGTAAATTCACCGCTATCTCCTCGGAGCTTGCCGTTTATGCCGTTCATTTCACATAGATGTCACTACTGCCTTATGAGCACTCTTCCGAGCCAGCCGCTTAAATGGACCCAGTGCATTATAGTAATGGAGTAACTGTATAAAAACAATGAAATCCAATCTCTTTAAACTGATTTGATGTCTGCCTGAACCACAACATTTCCTGCTAATGGCTTCCTTCATTTTGTAACCGTGATCTCCACCTGATCAGATTACAGCTGTTTTTAATTACAAAGCTAATAGAGTTTGTAGGCAGTGTCGGGCAGACGGCGCATGCCTGGGGTGGGCTCGGGGTGGCGGGGAGCTGCTGAGGCTCTGGGTGACTCTGCTGACACAGCCCATCAGGATGACTCTCAAAGCACCAGGAGCAGGGGACAGCCAGGAGGGACAGGGATCCTTTTCGGCATGGAGCCAGTGTGCTGGTCTCCGGGCCGGTCTGTGTGACAGCAGACAGCCCGGGGTCGTGCTCCTGCTCCATCCTTGGGGTGCCTTGTGACCCAGCGGGGTGGCTGGTGGCAGCCAGGAGATTTGTGGCGTGATGGGTGCTCCCGACAGGCAGGTGCCACAGCAGCAGGAAAGCATCAGAAGGGCAGAACTAGCTTTTCTTGACAATGGAGTGTGAAAAGACCAAGTGAAGAAAAAAAAAAACAAAAAAGAAAAAAAAACAGAATAGGGATGTACAGTGCTATTTGACTTCTGTAACTGATGGGGCAGGAAAGAGCTTTGTGGATGACTGACAGTGGGGAAAAAGCCCTCGAGACTGATGTCTTTCTTATGGGATAGTGCAGTCAGCTGTGGGGTTGGCATCCCCCGCCTCAGCCCAGGCAGAGACCCCCCAGGGACCATCTCCAGGGCTCAGCTCCATCCCCAGTGGCCTCATTTTGTCGGGCAGTTCGTTTGTGTATTGATTGCTCCATCTCTCTGCATTAGGGGCACGGATGGGCAGAGCTGTGGGGAGAGCAGCGGGTCGGAAGGGCTGTTCCCAAGCAGCGCTGGCCGGGGATGCTGCATTCGGCAGAGCGTGTGCGTGCGCTGCGGGCGAGATGGTGGGGAAAAAACCCTATGGGTGTGTTAGAGATGGCGCTGGGCGGCTCATGCTGATGTTTAGGATTCAGATGAGGTGAAAAATCTCAGCAGAGAAACAGCAGCATCTCCCTCTCGTACCACCCTGTCTCACCACGTGGGCATCTTCCTTGGGGTGGTGGAGCTGCTCTTGTCTGCCAGAGCGTAACGCCAGGCACGTGGGATGGCTCAGTGGTGAGCAACCTGCTTACAGCAGCTGGGAAAGGGTGGAGAAAGGCAGGAGGAGCCCCCGGACTCAGCCGAGACTCTGTGGGGGGGTCCCCATCGGCGTCCCCCCCGCCGCTGAGACTGCTCGTCCCTCGCTGTTGTGGTGCCAGAGCTGCACATGTCAGGTTACACACCAGCCTTGTAAATGGTTTAAGGTCCACATCAAGAGCACATCAATTATGTACCCACAGACTTAATTATTTAGCTTGACAGGAGTTTCTCCCCTTAATTTCATTGTCTTCTCCGTCTCCCCTTTCACAGCAGAGCTGCGGATGCTCTGCTAGCAAGGGTGTGGCGTCCTGTGCTTCTGCTCCTTCCCAGTATTCCCCAAACTCATCTGGTTTTCCCTTCCCTTGGCAGATGAGGAGAACAAGCCCCAGATGTGACTCCAGGGCAGGGCAAGGCTCTGAGCCCCTGCACCATCCTCTGCCCTGGAGGTGTGTCGGGGACCAGACCTGCCACCAGTCCCACACTGTGCCAGCTCAGGAGGCTCTGGGGGTGCTGCAGGGGAGCTGGGTGCTGGGATGAATTTTTGTGATTCCTAAAGTCCTTTCTGCCACCTGATTACCCACCAGCAGCCAGAGGAGAGGGTTCCCGCAGCCTTTCCCAGTGCTCGCTGGGGATGCTGCTGGGGGCTGATGCCTGCCCGTCACACCGAGAGCCATCACCGCGTGCCAGCGCTCAAGCCAGCGCTTGCTCCTCTCCTCCCCCTCTCTTTTCTTCTCCCTCCACCTCTTCCTTTATCTGAACTTTTAAACCCCATGGCCGGTGCAGATTTTTACAGTAACTCAAGCCTTTGAGAATTGTTAATGCCGTGCTGTTTTCACAGCGACATCAATACGCGCTGCAGAAATGCCGAGCGCCAGAAGTCAGTTGTTGGTGCCGGGAGGCTGCGGGAGAGCAGGGGACAAGGACGTGGCCACGCTCGCGGGGTGCAGCTCGGGCAGGCGCGGCCCCGGGATCAACGGGATTTCCTCTCCGCGCCACGTCTTCAGCACGTCTTGGTATGTCTTTAAAGATGTTTATTTTTCCATCCTTAAAAACTACCTTTTCCTAAAATAAATAAATGGAACTAAGCCCAGGAGCTGGGATGCTAACGCAGCCCCACAACAGCGAAGCCATGTGTGCAGAGCAGTGGGCACCAGCAACCCTCCAGTAACAAAATAATACACACAACCCCGTGCAACGCTAAAACAGCAAGGGAGGAAATACATTTTACAGCATGGAGCTAGACTTTGTTCTGCAGTAACCTCGGGGGTCAGAAGGGGGATGTAAGGGCCAAAGCACCGTGAGCAGCGTGGCTTTAATGTCACGCAGCAGGCAGGGTCGTCGGACACACAGCAAACGCCGCTTCGTTAGCGCGGGGTGTGAGAGTCTGGAAAAGGAAAAGAAAGCAAGATTTTTGCGATGAAACAGGAAGTTCCCTCAAATCCTGAAGCCTTTGAAGAATTGTCAAAGGAATGAGAAGTCTGTATGTTTGAAAAGGCTCCGGGCCGTGGAGCCAGAGGGGGCAGGGGGACATGGGGAGGGAGGCACCGAGCACAGACCTTCTCCAGTCCCACACTCTGCTTTTTGTTCCCCTTTTTTTTTTTTTAATCATTTGACACTTTTTCATTGCTTTTTTTTTTTTTCAGACACACACACCCTCTGCCTGAGGTGAGCAGGAGTTTTCTCAGAGTCAGAGCAAAGCCCCGATCTGACGTGGGGCCGTTGCTGGTGCGGGTCTGCCAGCCCCTTGCTGCACAGCGGCGAGTGGAAGCAGCTCTGCCATCCAGGCTCTGCTCGCGCCTGATGCACAAAACCATGGTTTTGAGGAAGTGTTTCTGGAGTTTGAAAAGGTCTACTTAGCTGTTCTTTGCTGTTTTTTTTTTATTATTTATTTCTGCCCCTTCTGTTTTTCAGGCACGGCACTTCTGCCTGGCTGCGGGAGCAGACGGGCTTCCCAAAGTGCCTGCTTGGCCAGGAGTCACCAAAAAAAAATCCTGGATGATTTCCGACCCATTTTCTCAGCATTTGAAATACAAATGTGCTGAAAAAGTGTGGTTCGGTGGCTTAGCTGTTATTAGAGGGAATGTGGATGCCACAAAATTGCTGATGAAAGGCTGGTCAGGGCTGAATTTAGAGACCTGTTGCATGGCCGTAAAGGGAACAAGATGTTGGAGGTGAGCGAGGCTTTCAGCTAGCTGAAGGCACGGGGAGGATGCCCAGCATGGAGGGATGCCTGCAGGCACGTCTCCTTGGGCGATGGGTTTCATTTCCTTGCAGCGGAAAGGACCAGCTCACCCATCCTACCCCCCGAGGGAAGAGGGAAACAGGAGCTGCCCTTCCCCAGGCAAAATCTGCTGCTGCTGAGTTGCCTTTTCCCCATGGAGGGTGCCCTTCTCGGTGCCCAGAAATGGCAAAACGAGAGTGGCGGGGTGGCCAGGCAGCAGCGTTCAGCCCCTCGGCGAAGAGGGTGAGCCTGGTGAAGGGAGCCTGGAGGGAGAGCCAAGAGACTGTCATGATACCGTGCTCTCCTCTGTGCTAATTGTACGCTTGGGACCAAATTTAGCCTGGTGTAACTCTGTTCAAATCACCAGGGATTCGTTTGGCCTCTGGTGGCTCCATTGTTTCAGCTAAATGAGTCAGAAGAAGCAGCCTATTCTTATCTGCGCACAGTGGGGCGGTGACAGTAATGGCTCGGGGGGGCAGACCCCAAAAGCAGCAGGACCAGGACCCGGGATTGGGGCTACCATGAGCCGAGCGGGGCTGCAAGAGGAAATGTTTTGACATTTGTGTTATAGATGGAGGCAGGCTCGGCGCAGGCACACCAGCGGCACGCACCGCCGCTGCAGGCGGAGGGGAAGGGGGCTCTCAGGTTCCCTGAATATTCGACGGTGCCGTTTGGAGTTCCTCAATTCTTCGGCCAGCGGAGAGGGAAGCTGTGGCTCTGGAAGGGGCACGTGGTGTCACAGGGGACTTCACACCGCTTCCCGGCCCGGTGAGAAAGGGAGCCCAGGCTGGAAATGTCCAAAAAGCACGGGCTGCATCCCTGGGCTGCATCCCTGGGCTGCCCGTGCATCTGCCAGCAGCTGGGTGTGGGGAAGAAGGGATGGGATGGAATGGGATGGGATGGGATGGGATGGGCTGGGATGGGATGGAGCACGGGCTTGTGCAGGGCTGGAGGAGGTGTCCTGGACAAAAGCTTTGGCTGCTGGCCTGAGGCAGCGTGCTGGTTTGGTGTGTTGTGAATTCCCTCAAACTTCTGGGAAATTCCGGGTGAGTTTGGGAAGTGGTGATTTTTCCAGCCCAGGTGAGGTGCGAGCTGTTTCCAAGCAGAGAGGTGTTTGCTGGATGGGCTGTGGGAGCTGCAGGATTTGGCCAGCCATCATCCAGCCTGGCAGCAGCCGGCTTTGGAGGAGGAATGGAGCCGGCAATGGAGACTGGGATGTTGTCCCCCTTCCCACCTGCTCCCAATCTCCCTTTTCACGCTGCACCCACTGGGCAGGTGGGCACAAGACTCCCGTCTCCTTGGCTGTCAACCCAGCACCTCTCACCATGGCTAAAGACGCTTTAAAGCGAGTACAAAGGCAGATCTTCTTCTGAGGACAGAGATAACACTAGGTGGGAAGGGAGGGGAGAGCAGGCCTGGAGCCGCTCTGCTCCCAGCGCTCCCGCTCCTGGAACAGGCGCATTCCCGGCATCCGGGGTCGGATAATAAGCAGAGCCAGGGCAGCTATTCAGGAGGCTCTGACCCTGGCCAGGTAACTACATAATGAGCCTGTTTGAATTGCTCCGGTCCCTGCCAAAGGGGTGGGATCAGGGGATGCTTTTGTTTGCAGTAATGAACCTGTAATTACGCTGCATTTCTTGGTTTTAGCCACATTTTTTGTGTGCGTGTTGTTCTCTGTGCATTGACAGATTTATGGCCGGGATACTCCGCTGCAGCACCCGCCGTACCGCGGTGTGGAGACCGTCTGACTGTCGGCTCGGAAAGGTGTGGGGACAGGGGGAGGAGAGGAGGGTCTTTGCACTACCTCAGCCCCTGAAGGGTTAAGTAAATACATTAAAATTAATGCAAACGGCAGAGGCGACTCCTTTCCAAAAGTCACTGGTTTCAGCAAGGCAAAAAAAAAAAAAAAAAAAAAAAAATCTTTTGAGTTCCAGGTGAATTAAAAAATAAAAAAAAAAGTAGGGAACGATTAAACTGCATAAATAAATAAATAACACTGAGCAGATTTCAGCTCCAAGGCGCTCAATAAAATTACACTTTGAAATGCAAGGATTAAGCAGGGTAGGTGACAAGGTAACTTTGTTAACAGGCTAATCTCTCGCTTTAACAGAGACAGGGGATTTACATGTGACTGCACAAAACTGCTTTATGGTCTCTTTTTCCAGCTGGAGATTGTAGGAAGGGGGCAGGATGAGATGGGACAGGGCTGGATGTTTTAGAGCCATCTGTAAGATGGGTTTAAACTGCTTTTTCTTTTTTTGTCTTTTTTTTTTTTAGGTTTGTTTGTGGGTTTTTTTAAGCAAGTCTGCATGGAAATGTGTCACCAGTAATCATCTGTTTCCAAACAGTTCAGGTAGGGGATGATGAAGATGTCGCGGGATGATGAATAATTGGGTAAAAGCATTGGCGGTGCCATTTCTCCCTGAATGGTTTTATTTGCTCTCTTATAAAAAGCCAAGCAGCAGTATGGGCTACTCACAATGTTATGTCAGGGCTTCTTTTGACCTGAGCCTTTCCCCTGAATTTCAGTTCTTCTTACCCCCAGGGATGTGGGAAATCTAAATCCAGGTTACTTTTTTCAAATAGCTCTTCTGTTCTTTGTTGGGGAAAAAAGGAAAATAAATTAAATTTTTAAAAAAGGTTAATGTCTTTAAATTTCTGTCCACTACTAAAATGTGGCAGTGATGGGTGGATGAATCTGACAGGAGACCTGGGTCCCCCTGTGCGGGTTTGTTCACCCAAACCCTGTGGTGCCCACTTCCCTGTAGGATGCTCCAGCCACCCCCTCCCTCCCGCGCCAGGCAGCGTGCTCCTCGCTTTGGATCTTGAGTGTTCGCTGTTGAGCCACCCATGGTGAATCCGGAGAGATGTGGAGGAGCAATCAGGAGGTCAAACTTTCTCCAGGCTTCTTTGTTTCTGGATAAAAATGACAGTGAGAAAGCCATCTCCCCCATAATGTTCATTTGGAATTCAAGAGAAAACAGCAGGCTGAACATGTTCTCTGGTTTTAAATAGATCTGGTGAAAGTATTTATCATGTTGCCTTTGTTGCAGCATGGCTAAGGTATTTGTGCTGGCTGCAGGCAGAGGAACTGATGCTGGAAGGAAACCCAGCGTGAAGTCCCCAGCCCGTTTACAGCTTCGTGTGCTGGACCATTTCTGGATGAGATCTCGGCGTGCTTCGGTGGGTGAAGATGATCTTGTCTATGAGGGCATGGGAATGGAGGTCCCAGTGAAGGGAGGCTCTGCCGCTGGGTCGAGGGAAAATTGCTTTTCCCTTTGCTTTGTCGCCTGGGTAGCAGGAGGGAAGAGGGTTTCACGCAGGAGAGTTGTGAGCCTTGGTTAAGTACGACTGGTTAATGCTGAAAAAAATTTAAAAATTACGTGGTCGAGCTTTACCCCTCAGCCTCCGAACCTCAGGGCCGTGTCTGTTCTGTGTTTCAAGCTGCCTTTGCAGGAAGGCGTGCGTGAAGGCTCAGCAGGGCACCTGCCCCAAACCACCATGGCCAGCTTACCCTGGACGGACCAGCAGGTCACGGAGACGATGGGAGCACGGCAGAGCTCGGAGCCGCAGGAGGGGTGATGGGGGACGGGACAGGGCTGTCACACAGCACGGTGGGTCCCCATTCCCCTAGGGAGCCATCCAGCTCTCCAAAGACAGCGCCCGACTTTGGGCTGAGCTGAGTGAACCTGGCAGAAGTGCTGGTCCGAGCCCCAGCTGTGACTTGGCCGGTGGGGACCTGGAGCCTGGCGTTGAGACCCCTCTGCCCCTCGGCAGCGATCACCAGAGCACACCCTCTGCACAGCTGGCGAGTGACAATAAAACTGGTCCTCGTGCCGCTGCCCCAGGGCTGGAGCTGCACAGGGGCCATACAGGCTGCCATGTGCCAGGTTGCGGTGAGGCTCATCGGTGGTGGGCTGCTGGCTGTGACCACATCAACCGCTTTCCCAAGCACAGATGGAACAGAAAGTATGAATTACCCACTTTAGAAATCAGACATAACCCCAGCTCTGAAGTTTGTCCACTGTTTGGATGCTAAAATATATTCAAACTGAGCAGCAGAGGCTTTTTCTGTGCATGAATCTGACCAACTGTTTCCCTTCTCTCTCTTGTCCTTATACCTTAAATCATTTTGACCTTTAATTGGCCCTAATTTGCCCGCAGACAGCCCTGGGACCCTCCGACACATTTGCTTGTAATTGGGTCCCTTTGTTATTTTTCCAGAGCACCACTGCTGGTTGTTTCTTTTTGAAAACCTTGCGGCGTGTCATTGAGAGCGGAGCCGCTTTTAAATGAGCCCTGCTGGGGGCCGGGAGAGCCCTGTGAAAAGCCCAGCAGAGAGAGACAGGGCTATCTAAACGCAATTATCATATCACTGCGAAAACGTGAAACCAGGCTGAGCTTAAGCAAACACCCCACGCCCCTCGGCTGGAGGGTGGTAAATACTTTGCTGGGAGGTGCGGGGCTGGATGCCACGGAAGAGGTTCTCCTGCCACCGCACCTCTCACCCCGCAGAGCGGCGAATGTCTCTCTGCCTCTTGCTCGCTGCAGCTGGGGATGCAACTTGGCGATGTGTTTTCCGTAGAGATTTTATTTAAATCTGCATTATTTCAGCGTGGCGGCTTGCAAGCGATTGTTCTGGGGCACTGCACGGCCAAGCAGGGATGGGAGAGTCCAGGAGAGGAGCAGCAATAGCAGCCAGTGACCGTGTCAGCAGACGGTGTGTCCCGAGCACAGCCCTGTGCGCCCTGTTCATCTGGCTGAGGCCACAGTTTGCCCCTAGCCCCGCTCATAATGTCATCAAGATCTTAACAGCCCAAAGCGAAGTTAGAACCGCAAGGGATGATACTGCAGCGAGATAGCATCTGCGCTGCCCCCTGTGCTAATGGACAGCGGTTCTGTAAGGAGTCTCCCGGCTCTGTTAGCCCTGCAGCTTCCATATTCACTCTGTGCAGACCTTCAAATCAAGTCACAGTGCTGTTAAGCCTCCGACCGCGTGTTGTTGTGCCGACGGTCCTCCTGTCACCAGCTGAGATGGAAGCTGGTCCCCAGGCAGCTGGGGGAGCAGCAACGTGTCCCGTAAAGTCATTTAAGTCAGATCCCAAATAATTTTACTTTCTGTGGCTTAAAGCATCCATGCAGGTAGCACCCACAGATTCCGCAGCCCTGGAATGGGTTAGCAAACTACATCTCGAATTGCAGTGAAAATCGAGTGAGCCATGGCTGGCAACAGCTGAGGCTGGAGTTCTGCCCTGCGGAGGGGAGTTCTGGGTCAGGTGAGTCTGTCCATCCAAAAGGACGCTGCTGTTTTCACCCGGCTGATGCTGGTGGAGGTTGGCGGTGATGGAGGAGAACTCGCTGCTCTGTGAAGGCAGCAGGATGATGATGATGATGCCTCCTCTTCCCTGGGCTTGTGTGCTGGGACAGGCATGGCGAGATGGTGACGGCAACGTAAAAGGCACACGTTTGGAAGGAAGAGTCCTGCCATGCCGGTGTTGCTGTTCAACCACAGCTGAAGCCAGCAGAGATGTGTCCTTAGAAACAGGCAAACTTCCCAAGTCATCCATTGCCTGTGGATATCTCTTGATATGAGGGGCTGGAAGCTGTATTTCTAATGGTCGAGGCTTCTAATTAGAGTTGAAAGGGGACGGAATTAGCTCAGTAAAGTGTCTTAACAGTTGGCAGCAAGACTTCTAGTTGTAGAAAGCTCCTGCCATAATTTGGCAAAATCTAACTGGTGTTGAGGTGCTGGGGGGAAGAAATCCATCAGAGTGTCCCCCCCTCCCACCCCAGGTGAGACCCTGCTGTCCCAGCGCCATGCGAAAGGGGCAGCACTCCTCTGCCCAGCCCCGCGCTGGCTGGGGCAGCCCACCCCAAACACCCAGCTTGGGATGCTGCTGGCACAGAGAGAGGCTCCTGGGTACGGCTGGAGAGCAGGCTTCAGCCAGGGTCACCCGCCATCCTGCAACTGCGGCCGAGGAAAGTCCTTTCCTAAAGGTAACGTGGAGCCCACAGGCCTGGGGGTGAGGTTTGGGGTCCACTTGCTGTCCCCAGGCATGGCTGGGTCCTCCTTTGGGGGACGGGCTGGGCACAGGGAGCACAGCCCCAGCAAAGCAGGATGCTCTAGAGTCTGCAAAACTGAAGGTAGGAAGTGTTTTTATAGTTGTCTTCAGCATCTGCATCTCTCTTCTGACTTAACTGTACATTTTCCTGGCTTTTTCTGGTGTTTCTGTCCAGCTTGCTTAGGACCCAAGGCGTTTTGTATCTGGTGATTAGTTCTGGTCAGATGTGGGCTCTTGCAGGAGGAGCTCAGCAGTGGACCCCTGCTGCAGAGCTGCAGGAGAGGACAGCATACCCCCCCGAAGGGTTTCCAGCTCCAGGGCCAGTGCTGGCAGCCGCTGGTCCGCACAAGTGTGCTCAGACACACGATCCTTCCCCTCCAGCTCCGGATTCTTGCATATGTAAATGTTTGCAGAGTCAGGGCTCTGTTTGTCTTGCCTGTTTACTAATTTAAGTTTATATTTAAGCTTCTGATGTTCAGCTTATTCTTTTTAATCCATCCATAATTTTAAGGAAAGGGGTTTTTCCTTTGCTTTTTAAGCAGATGTCTGAAGTGTTTGAGTTCAGCATGTTGCTGCAAGAAAGTCTGGGTCCAGCGGTTTGGGTTGGGGGTCTCTAATTCTGAGCAATGATGAACGAGAATGAGAACTGCACTGTACAAAGACTTTTTTTTTTGTCCTTGTTCCTGCTGGACATGCTTTCTGCATTTCAGCATCCCTCGTGTCAGACCATTCCGTAGGTCTGTGCTCGGTGCTGGCTCAGAAAAGCTGTTCATCAGCCTCCTTTGAGCACAACAGCACATGCCTGCATCTGCCAGCGGCTCTTACGAGCCCAAAGCCTTTCTAGGGGCTTGGACAAAGCCAAAACATTGCCCTGGCATAGGAAGGAGATGCCTGTGTCATGGAAGCCCTCTGACAGCACTGGCTTGGTCTGATGCAGGTTAGAGACACAATTCCGTGCTGGTAGGGGGTTGGGGTGTGGGAGTGTGCTCCTGCCGTGCTCCGATCGCAGGGCTGTCAGTCCAGCACTAGAAAATTCCCCTTTCAACAATTCTGTTTTTTATTAAAACAAAAAAGCCTGAACGGTCAGGCAGGAAGAAGTCATTTTTCCAAAATACTCGGTGATTAATTTGGGAAAATTGGAAGGAGGCCAAGGAGCTGCAGCAGAGAGTGAAAGTTGGGTGACTTTCCTGGGAGTGCCCGGGGAAGCTTCCAAAGCCACCCCCTCTGCTTCCCCACCGCTGCTGCAGGAGAGCGCAAACCTTGGCGGGCAGAGGAGCCGTGCCACCGCCGCTGCCTCCTTTTCTTGCTGCCAGATAAAGAGGACAGACTCTCCTTTTTCAGCCCATTCTGCTCACACAATGGCAGAGGGGGATCAGCGCCAAAATTACAAGTGTGAGCCCTTGGTGCACCAGGTTGAACAATGGGCTTCGGAGGCGTCTGCCTGGTCCTGAGGAGCGGTACAGCTCGTTCTGACTACCCAGCGCCATGGAAAAAAACCTCATTGTCCTGGCGAAACGCTCCCCAGAATGAAAACACCCTCCTTCTCCTTTCTTCAGCTTCCTAATGGGAAGCAAAACAACAAACCAGGCCCACAATTAAACAAACATGCCACTAACCAAGCAGAGCTCAAGTGTAACAGATGTTGCTGCAGTTGGACCAGGCTGGGGGCCGGGAGCGAGCCGTGCTGGCTGCCTGTGGCTCCCAGGATGCTGTCACTGCAAGAGTTTCTTTGCCACACCACCCGTCTGTATTCCTTTTTCTGCAGTGTGCCTTTTCCTTGCTCTCGCCCTCCTCTCGGTGCATCCCTTCTGCTTATCCCACTTGGCCACCCCGCTCCATCCCAATGCCTCTTTCACCGCAGATGGTGATTTTCATTTTTTGACGCTCAAACCCACAGATTTTATTTTGGAAAATCTCAAGAGAAAGGGGGAAAGCCACTTCAATGCACTTTTTAGAATATTTTAGCACAGGAGAATATAACAATTATCTTTCTCCATTTCTTTTTTCTCGCTCAGATCCAGTGCAGGGAGCAGCTCTGTCCCTGACACGTTTCTGACAGCCTGTGCATCCCTCAGCTTTCCTGGGATCTGTTCCTTCCAACTCCATGTCAAAGGGACCAAAAATCAGTTGGCACATCCTAGAGCCAGGGACTGGCTGGCCTTGCTCCCTCCCCTGTGCCAGGGTCACACGCTGCTGCAGGAACGAGAGGGACCCAAGGGGTTGGTGGCAGCCCAGCAGCCCTCTGGGGCTGGGGACAGTCTCAGGGCTTTGGGTCACTTCCTAGAGCAAAACCTCCCACTCTTGTCTGGGAGCCGTGGTCAGCAGTGCCTTGGTGAGGTGTTCTGAGGAGGAATACAGGGCTGTGATGTGGGGCATCTGCACCCACACGCACTTTGGGTTTGTCTTTTGTTACACTTCTTCAAGCGTGAGGTCCTGTGCCGTGGGGTTCTGCCCTGCCCCAGGCTGCTGCAGCACAGCGACTTCTGCAACTATTAATAGAAGCTTGGAGGTGTAAGAAAAGTCACTTCTCTTTCTCCTTCAAGCAGGGGAGCTGGAAGAAGATCCATTAAATCTTCCCTGAGCTGCCTCAGAACAGGGACTGGACCAGCCTGAAGACCCCAGAGCCACAGCTCACCAGCGCAGGTTGGGACTGGAGCATCCCCCGGCTGCCATGTCCTGCAGTGCTGGGGGCTGGAGCAGCTCAGAGGGAAGCCTTGCTTGGCTGTGCTAGGTGAGGCAAGCTGGACACCCTGGGGCACTGGCAATATTAAGCCAGCACCACCTCTGAATGCTCTGCTTTCCGCAGGAGCCAGCCAAATGCACCGCCAGTATGGACCAGGGCCGCCAGTGCACTGTTCCATGGCTAGCTGTAGCCAGAGCTGGCTGTCGTGTGCTCCCAGGTGGCTAGCGCAGTGCTGAGGGATGCTTCCACTCAGATGACAAACCCGTGAACAAACAAGAAGGAGCCCTGGGCACAAAGCACCCCTGCTGGCAAACCCCCTCCCAGTTCAAAATGCAAACCAAGCCCAGGCGAGCGTCCAGGTGTCCCAGCCCAGGGTGGCACTGCAGGTAAATCACAGCAAGCCAACCAACTACATATCAGTTTACTTATCACCTAAGATTTGGGGGTTTTATGCTTTTGATCTACTTACACTGAGGCAAAGCACCTCAGATGGAAATTCTGGTAGGGGTGTTGGGCTTTACTTCCTATTTCACGTTAATATGCACAACATGTGCACATACGTGACTGCGTGTTTGATAAATGCTGCAGCAGTTTTACAGCAGCAGTTTTACCAGTTCAGCTCCATTAGAACAGTCGATGACATGAGCTAAAATTACTAGGAATTACCATCCAGAAGTGGATGCAAAATTATCAGACTTCAAGAAACTCAGGAGAAATCCTCTCCTATAAAACACTGGTGCTTTGTTCAAAAAATGCATCTCTCTTCTCACTGCCCTTCATTCTTCACCCCACCCCCTTCTTTCTCTCATTTGAAACTCAAATTTACCTCTGTTCAATTCCCACTCTGTTGCCCACAGCATCTTTTATTTTCGCAGCAGCTTGGCAGTGCAGATTTTGAGCCTAAGACCTAGCGAGACGCACCTTCCTGGAGCAACGTGTCTGGGCTGTGGCTGCACAGCAGCCTCTGCCCTCTGGGGCTCACTGGACCCTGCTCTGAGCCTGCTCAGGATGCTGAGCAGCAAAAAGAAAGTCATTTTTAGGTGGGTTAGTTTTATGTCAGCTCAACATGTTGAAGCAATTCTCTACAGGGTCAAGCGAGGAAGGGAGTGGAGAAGAGGGAGCCCATGTAGGGCAGCAGTGCTCTGCAGCTCGGGATGCTGGGGATGCTGCAGAGCTGCTGCCTCCAGCCCCGTTTTGTTAAATGCTGGTACATTATATATCTCGTATGGATGTTTGCCCTGGTTCTTGCTCAAGGCATTGACCTGAACATACTGTTTAACAGCAGTTCTCCACTTCATCCCATCCCACTGAAGACCTTCGTGGCTTCTGTATTTTAAGGCCCATTTAACGTAGGTCTTCTGTGAGCAGGACTGTTTGGATAGAGCTGGGGAAGTGATGACACAAATAGTTGAAAACACACATAGTTATGCTGGCAGATCAGAAGAGGGGGCAACCTCTGGCTGGGAGCCACGAGAAGCAGCTGTGGATAGATCCCTCTGCACAGAGCTCACCCACAGCTGGAGCAGGATGCGAAACCGGGGGCTTCAGCCACTGCTTCATCAGGTCAAAGGAAGGGGCAGGGTGAATCAGTCCACAGCAAATGACAACTGTTCTGAATGCCTGCTCATAAAACCAAAGGGAACTTATTTTCTGAGATTCAGAAAGACTTGTTTAATCTTCCACTATTGTGCTATTTCTCTTATTGACCTAGTGCTGGTTTAATCCCCATCCCAGACAAAAGCCAGGGTACCACAAGTAATTGTTGGTCTCTGTAGTTCTTCAGGCCAGGTAGAAGCAGAAGGAGCGGGGATTTCTCATGAATTATCCACCTGGTTTCTAAAAGTGTGCCTCGAGTGTCTCAGCCTCCTCTAGAGCAGACACCATAGGGCACCAGCCCCAGCAGCCCTTCTGCTGGGATGTGGCTGCAACATCTCAGATGCCTCCGATCCCATCAGCTCTGAAGGGGTACAACCTCCGTGCATTGCTCCAGGTCCAAGGGAGCATTTACTGGAAGGAGAAGGTGAAGGGAAGGGGAAACACCCTGTGTGACACAGCAAGGAATGAAGGCAGGACTGAGCGAGGCTGAAAGATGCTGTAGGACGGCAATTCCCAACCCTTGTAACAGCCCTCAGGAGAGCTGCTGCAAACTGGACTAGCTTGTAACAGCCCTGAGGGACTGAGGCCAGAGCAAGGGAGATATCAGCTGGCTTTGTCCCCCTCACAGGACTGAAGCTCAGCATGACTTGGAAAGCAAGGGATCTGTTTTTAGTCTCCTGGGAAAGGGGGATCTAAGGATGCCAGCTGACGAGGGCTCTTCTGATCGAAAGTGCAAAATCGGAGTATTGCATAACCTCGTGATCTGCTCACCCTTAATCCAGTGATCACTTTCTCTTTTAGACCCTTCTTCTGTCCCTCCTGGATGGAGCCCTCCCTTTTGCAGATGGCTGCTGATGAACCTTGCTCATTCCAGTGCCACCAGCAGCAGTAGAACCTTGTGCCCTTTCTCTGCAGCCAGACCCACCCTGGAGAAGCCCTTAACCCTCAAACCCCTGGTGCCAGGATGCTTGACACCCACCTACGCCTACAAGCATGCAGGGAGATCTCTCTGATGCAAAGCCCCTTTGGCTACTCTGTGGGGCATCCTCCCTCTGTGCTCATTGCATTTCAATCGCATCCATCCACATCAAATCATCTGGGAATCTTATCGCATGAAGTCCCCTCTGCTCCGTAATTATACGAAGAGGGTCCTTAAACTGCTTGTGAGTCAGGCGATCAGGATGTGGCCCAAGGTGTCAAAACTTCCAACAATAAAGGGGACATCATCGTTAGCTAACCCCCTTCAGGGGCTGGGACCTGGCAAGCTCTGGAATGCGCCACTTTTCTTCCTCTTGCTGGATATAATTACTTGCAGTGTTAGTTAAAGCTCTGACTAATCACACGGCAATGGCCAGGTTTATAGTGCAACAGTGTGTAGCCTGGAGCAAATTCTGCCATAATTACAGTGTATAAATTCCCCCATTAGAAATGACACTGCACTGGCATTGTGTACAAAGCAGCCATGGGCCAGTCAACGGGCTCTGTGAAAATCTGTCTGACAATTGTTTACCCTCTCTCTCGGTACCTTATTGACACTTCCTACAGCGATGACACTGTTACAGGATGGCGAAGGGGAGCCACCGGCCTGAACCAGTCTCTCCCTCCAAGCACGGCCGTTTTCTTGCCTGGTTTTCTCCGGATGATCGCCCTGAAATAGAGAAGCACATGGTTATGGTACAAATCACAAAAGCCCATAGAAATCCTGGCTGGGGTTGCATCATTTGCCACACGGAGCGATTGCTCCCCCAGGCTCTGTCCTCTCTCTGCAGCATGATTTTGGGCCAGTTTTGGATTCGTTCCAACCTGGCATCGCCTTGCACCAGCGCAGAGTAGCGGGAGCCAAGCTGCTCTCCTGCTGCTCTGTGGCACGTGCCAAGGGAGCGGCAGGGCATCGCGATGGGCTCGTTGGTCAGCCCCTGGCATGTCCTGCTGCAAAATGATTGCGTGATGTGTTTCCTGCCACAGTGTCGGGGCTGGGGCACATCTGAACGGCCCGATGCGAGGGAGGCTGCCCTCCTGGCTGGGAGGAGGGTGAAACTCTTGGGGCTGCAGCCAACGCTGTTTGGGCAAAAGCAGCCAAACCCAATTCCAGTCTCAGAGCACTGATTCAGCGTGGGACAAGGAAGGATTTTGTCCTTTTTGGTCATTATCTTGTATAAGAATAGGAAAAAAAATTAGGAAATAGTAATCTAGAGAAATTCAATGAACACAATGAATGTTGGTTATGAAAGCAAAAACTTGCAGAGTGCTGTAACGGCTGGGTTGATGAGGAAGGCTCAGGAGGAACCCACTGAAAATATATCTTCATCAACAGGCTTGCTAACAACAGCACAGCGACGAGTGGTGATAGGGTTCAGAGGACAGGGGACAGAGGAGCATTGACTCCTGTCACCCTCTAACATGGGACACCTGAGAGAATTTGAAGTCTGGAGAATGGGAGCTGGGCTGGAAGTTTCTAGATCTTTAATCTCAAACTGGCTCAGGAGACCAGGAGGTCTCAAACGCAGGCACAGTAAGAGAAAAATAGAGAGGGTTTGGAGTTACAGCTGAAAAAGAGGGAGAAGCTGAATACCTGCGTCCCTACCTGTGGAGGATTGTTCCTTGCAGTGTGTTGTCTATACCAGTTAATTTACAAAATCCCAAAAGACTGATTTCTTCATTTCCCCACGGAACAGACTATTCTTTAAAGGATGTGTTGTCACGTCTGTTTGGAAATCTCTGGGGCATTGTGCAATACAGGTAGTGTTGGTGGCATTGTCCTTTTACACCAGGTAAGACCCGAACCCATTAACCCTCCACTAAACCTGGAGCAATAAATCACATCTTTTGTTTGTTTGTTTTCAGCATCGCCAGGAAAGCCATGACCTGGATGTACCACACAGTCTCCTTCCTAAGTAGCAAGTAATGCCCCTAAAACAGGGATTTTTGCCTGGCGGTATTCAGAAGCTGGAGCAAAGTACCGAGATGCTGTTACATGTATGGCAACAGAGGTGGGTTCCCTGCTTGTGTTCCCAAATCCCAGTGTCCCCACACTAAGCTGGTCCCTATGGGACCTGAGCATCCCCCCCCCCCACCTCTCCGGGGGGCACATCCTTGCCTCGGTGAGGAGCAGCAGGGAAGAAGGCAGCTCTGCTGTTCCCTGGGGCAAACCAAGCTGTGGCTAAAGGAGTATTTAGATACCCTGGGCTGCCAGCTCAGAGCTTTCCTAAAACCAGCAGTAAAATTTGCCTCCAATTCCTTTTTAGGAAAAGAAGGCTGTAGTATAAAGTCCCATTTTCTAGGCATTAAAATTTTACAACGCGCACCATTAAAAGCAGTATTCTGTGTCAAACTTAATGTTTGGTCTTCAGGAACAGCTAGGAGGAAAAGAGAAGGTTCCCTGTTTGTTCTACAAAACAGGAAAGCCGTTGCTTTCTATACTGTAAATATGCATTATAAAGCTCTTATAGGCTCGTGCTGGGGATTTGATGTTTTTAACTGACTACATTCCTTACATTTTTGTGTAACTGCCAAGAAAGCTAAATAAAATGGCTTTTTTAGTGTTTTCTCTAAGAATAGCCCTGCTTCTTTGTAAATATAGCAAAGGAATTGTTGATAATAATTCTTTGGGAGAATAACTGGTGTTATTGATGTTAAAAGTAGAAAGATTGCTGTTTCTCTGTTTCAGAAACACAGCTAACCAAGTGGGCTGGGACTTCAGAAAGCCTGAGCATTCCTTAGCCAGTTACCGAGATTAGACTGGTTTCATTCCTGTGCCAGAAGGTGTAGAGTCAGAGCAGACTGTCACTAAAGCTCGAGTGAAACAAAAATAAGATTCACATTTTCTTTCAGAAGGCAAAACTGAACTTTTTCCCTCCTTGTTTGCATTTCTTGGTTTGCAGATGGTTCTGCCTTCTGCCAATTTACCCTGAAAAGCTGGAGGTTAATCTACTCAGCCTGGCTCAGATATGTGCCACTAATACCTGGGCACCCCTGAACCTCTGCAGTGTTAGGTCAAGTCCCGTCCTCCCGAGATGCCAGCAGGCAAAGGCTCTCATTCTCATCTAGAAGTTGACAAATTGAGCCAAACTTTAGACTACGGGCCCCTGGCTGTTGCTGGTTTGATGCCCTTCATGTCCCAAGCCCTTAGAGGTTTTTTTGTGATGCCGTGTGATAACCCAGTGGCAGAACCAGGGCTGCAGTGTGCGGATTTGACCCAGCCTGTGCCATGACTGCTAACCGCAGCTGTCGTCCAGGACTGGCGGAAGGCTCACAACCCACTTGTGTGTCACTTCCAGCAAACAAAATGGCTAAAATTATTTTTTTTTTTAGGGTTGACTGAAAGCATCTGCCTTCCCTACAGCTGAGGCAACCTCTCCCAAAGGTTCCCTTTCGATAACCAGACCTGCGCTTCAGTTGAGCACGCAGATTTGGGGCTTGCCCTCGTCAGGGCTGGTAGCCCTCCTTAGGATTATTTTTCAGAACAGAGACTTGGTGGGGCCAGGCTGTAGCATACACTGCCCAGATGCTGCCTTCTGTTTGTTCTGACTCTGGTTTTCTCCTGCTTTCCCCAGTTGCTCCCTACCTCTGCCAGAAAAGGCGGTAAGCAGCTGTTCCCGATGCACCTCTGCCCGTGCCACTCGGCAGTTTATCCACCTCGGTGATATTCTCTCACCTCCCAGACGGAAACGCCCCAGTCTCTTTAGCTATTCCTCTAGTGAGAAAACCAGGATAATTTTGGGAAAAGAGGTAAGCAGTCAGTTTTGTCATGGCTTTTTTTCCCCTCTGTTGTCAGTTGGGTTACGTGGTCTCCTTGTCAGGGAGATTTACTCTGTGCCAGGTGGCATTTGAGGCCAAGCATCTTGGCATCTTTTGAGCCAAAGGAATCGTTCTGTGTTTCACCTTCAAGCCTGTGCTTGTGCCACAGCTTTGATGATATGCTCTACCCAAAGCTACGATATCTCAAATGACACCAAAATTCATGGAGCCTGTAAGGGAAAGGCTATCTCTGCAAATGAGTTGTAAATGGAAGGTGAAGAAGGCTGGGAGGCACAGTTCCCACCCTGTAAGGATTTTCAAGATTTAAAAAAGTAAAACAGCCCCCAGTGGTCCCCTGAGCTAACAATTAAAAAAAAAAAAAAAAAAAAACCCACCACCCAAACCTACTTTGTTTTTATCAAGATTTTGAAGCATGCCACACAGGCTGACTACAGCATTAAAGAGCTTGTCTGTGGTTCACGAAATTCAGATTCAGATCCTTCACCTGTTATCTCCGGTACACATCTGGGCTGCTGGCTGCTCTGAATGTATTCCTAGATCTCGTGTTGTCTCTGATAGTTCCAAAGCTGGGTTGAATCTCAAGGAAGTAGGACCTTATTCAGGTCCAAACAGCAGCCAATGTACCAGGCTCACAGAACCTCAATCCTGAGTGAGGACAAAATTATGAAAATTGCTTGTCCTATGAGATTTCTGCCATTCAAAGCCAAATCCACGTGCTACACTCCATTTGTCTATTCCTTTTACTGCTCTTTGGAAAAGTCTGAGCACTGTGATAAGGACTGTATGGAATACAATGAGAGAAGAATAGGTTAAAAGTTGCAGATGTGCTCAAATCAGGGTTAGGGAGAGAACCCGATGGGAGAAGTAGTCTGGTATCCAAACCGCTTAGTGACTTCTGCATAACTGGAGAATTGAGCTGTAATGGGATGCAGAGCATCTGCGTGTTTGTCTGCCCATGAGAGGCACAGCTTCTTTTAAGCTGCATGGACCACAGGCCCCAGAAGATCTTATACTAACTATAGGATAAAATAACTGTTGCTTCCCTGAATCCCTCAATGTGCCTGAGTAAGAGGGATGAGAGTGAGGGCTGAGTTCCCAGAGTGGGTGATGGGAACACGGTGTGAGTGTGCAATGCTGTGCAGAAACGCAGCTTAAGGTCAGACTCGGCTCTAAGCTTCCCCAGAATCCCAAATCCTCTTTTTATATGAGTTTCCCTCAAACACAAACAATTAAAGAATTTCATCTTCTGCTATTATGGTGGGAAAGCCCAGATGCTTCTCCAGTCTCCAGACTTTATTAAATATCTCCAGAGCATTCCCTAGATGAGGGTCCTGCTTGGCTTTGTGTTTGGTGTGAATAAATTGGTCAGTGATGCCAGTTGGCAGTAGGGAGGAGAAATAACACAGCCTGTTGCAAAGAAGGGAGGGGGAAAAAAGTCAGCTATGAGCCTCGTGTCTGCTCATATGATTGGAGTTATTTGACAAGGACTCCCCCATTTGACAAGGACTCCCCTACCAACGGCAGCTTTTCAGAAGCCTCAGTGTGGGGTATTGCACATCCCCGCTATCTGCCCCCGTTTATGTTTCCCCTCCGAAGGACAACACCCATGCCAGCTTTCGAGCTTAAGCACTAAGTGTTCTGACCCCTGCCTGGAGCACAGGCAGATGCTTTTTGTAGTTTTAATTTTGGAATTTGCCCCGTGAATAGCAACAGTCTGGTGGAACAGGGAGAAGCTTTCCCCCTGGGCCAGCCTGCTCTGGATGCCAGCAGCTCTCTCATCACCAGCGGTTTGGCCGAGCGTGCAGTATGCTAACATCCTGCCAGCTCACCTTTCGCAAGCCCAGTCGAAAGCATTAGTCCCACCAGTGCAAATAAGGTGTCTGCCACATGTCTGCTGGTTTCTCCCTGGTGCACTGAGGCAAAGCAGCCCTTCCTTGTCAGTCAATGACCAAAACTGTTGATTCTGGAACAACCGACTCTGCTGGTTGTAAAGGATGCCAAAACCTCTTGAAAGCTGGGAGGCAAAGGTGTTTTCTTTTTAAATGAATTAAGCTGTAGAAGGAATTTTCCTGAGAGCTTATTTGATATCTGGAGTAGAAATGGCTTTCCTTCTCCATCTCCACCTACTCAACGCATCCAGAGAGCCTTTAGATGCATCCCTCCACTCCAGACTCCCTGCACTGGAGTTCCTCTGTGTTTATCTCTAGACAGCTGATGAGTGTTGCAGGTGGGTCCGACTTGAATTTGCTTGCTGGGGTAGCATAATGGACTTAGTTCAGCCCTGGGAGAATACAGCAGTTGTGGAGCACGTTTTCTGTTGTATCAGACATTTCTGGCAGGGCTGAGCTGGAGGAAGTTTGGTCCAGTTTGGTTAAACTCTGTTAAAATCGCAGCCAGTTCCTGAACTGCCTGTGACAGCTCCGGTCTGGTACACCCCACTCGATGTACATGTTCTCTGCTTTCCTGGGAGCCACCCCTGCTCAGCTGAGCCGGCAGTTCCAGGCTCAGAGGGGATTTCTGGCCAGCTCCAGGCCCCAGGGTCACCCAGACACCTCCTGACTCCCCTGAGAAACAGAGCTGTGCAAAAGCAAAGCACGCCCCAAGGTCTGCCTATGCCCGGAGCAGCACGGACCCGTCGTGTTGCTAAACGCTGTCATGTGCTGGGTGATTGCGGCAGGACCTTGCAATGCAAAAGGTATTTTGCAGACACATAGGAGAACAACCCCATGATAAGAGTGGCTTTAAAAAAACAAGTCTTATTGAGAGGAGCGGTAAGCCCAGCTCTACCTGTACCTAAAGACACAGATAACACCTGGTGGCACTGATAAAGCGCTGGAGCTGTGAGCCTAACGCCCCTTGGCTCCCGTAGGAAACAGGACCTCTACCAGCTTCCGTAAATAAATATCCCCCTGTGTCTGTACACACTGAAATACCTTTGCAAACCTGGCTCCTTGCCTGTTTCCCATACTCAGCTGCTGCTGCTTTACTTTTGCACAGCAGCAGGAGCGAGGAGCTCAGCTGTAATTTGGGGCTGTGTTGTGCTAAGTGCTGTACAGGCACAGAACAAAAGACCTCTGACCGCTTCCCAGCATCTAGCTCTTGTTTTAAAAACAACCCTCTTTGCTTCTCTTTTTTTTTTTTTTTTTTTCCCTTTTATTCATTGTTTTCTTGCTTCCTTTATATTCCTGGTGCCTCCAAGCTACAATACCTTTGCTGAGCTCCTGAGCGAGCCCAGCCCAGCCGGCCGCACGGAAGGGCCTCCTTACCTGGGTCCCGCTTATCTGCAAGCGGTCGGTGCGGCTGGAGTGATGCTGCAAGGGTTGGAATGAAGGGTGTTAGGGGTAATGCTGCGTAACTTGGTGCTTCAAGGTTCCCACTGGGACTAGGGAACATAAGCACTGCTGGCAAAAAAAAAAAAAAAAAGTTTAGACCACAGAGAACTGAAGCGATGCAAACATGTGACACAAAACTGCAACGCTGTGCCCCAAGAGAGGCCAGTGTACCCCCGCTGCACCTGGAGCAGGGGGGTCATGCTTTTCCTGTGCCCAGGCTGCTTATTCAACAGCAGCTACCAAGATGGAATTTCCTCCAGGTTTACATCAAGGAGCTTCATTTCTTGCATCTTGACCCTTAACTTGGGTAAAAGTCATTGTATCAACCATCCTTGGGTTCCAGCTCTGCGTGATGATTTGCCTCTGTTCCTGAGTTACATAAACCTAAGCCACCCTATTTTAAATAAAAAGTTCTTGAGCTGGTGTTTCTTGTGAAATGTCCATGGGAGAAGTGTGTTTTCTGGGTGCTTTGGTGCATTTCAGGTTCATTTTGGGGCTCTGTAATTCATGGCAGCTGGTTCTCTGATTATTTTATATTAAGGACCAACTTCCAGTAACATCAGTGGGAGCAGGATTTTAGCTCTAAAGCTATTATTAACTAATGCAGCACAACAATGCCTGGCTTTCGTTCTGTTTTGTTTTCTCCCAGGGTCGGAACGTGTGTGTATCCCATTAACTCTGTCCTCGCTGCTCTCAAGATGTTCCGCACAAATTTTTTTTTTTTTTTTGTAAGAAAATATATTTTACTAGGCAGTTTTATGAGAGCTGACAAAATGCCTCGTAAATAACCCAGCAGGAAATATGGGGTAAATAAAATTTTTACAACTTTATCATAAACCTGAGAAGTCTTTGGTTCCTTTTCGAATGGAATGAGCAAGGTATTTCATTAAAGGAAAAGACATGCTCTCTAAAGCCCAACAATTATAGACACAATGCCTTTTTAACCTGCAATTCAGCCAAACAGGTTTGGTGGCAGTGGAAAATGTTAAAGGTCCTGTTTTGACACTCTGGGTCATGCTCACCAGAGATCAATTTGTGCTGTAGGTTCCCTATGCAGCAGAGCTGGAGAACCAGTGTGTGCCCAACCTGCCCCCAAAGCACCAGGGACCATGAAGGAAACCCGTATCTGGGCAAATGGTCCGGACAGGCTGAGGTTTGGTGTTGCCTTCGTACATCTCCCAGTACAGGGGGCTGTGGCTGGGCCCCTAAGTACCAACAAATATGGTCCTCAGGTCCTCAGCACAAGCCCAAAATGCGATGATTTGGTCAAAGACCAAGAGTCTGAAATAGAAACGCTTGGAACAAGCCTCAGTGCTTGAACTTTGTGTGAAGGGGGAATTCAGCTCTCAGCAGGAGGCTCTTTGACGTGTGATATTTTGGTACTGTGGGAAGACGGGAGGGGTGTCACTTTTAAGTCCTCTGCAACTTGTAAAAATTCATATTGACATCCATGACTATTTTCTGCTTACAGTGAAACAGAAATTCGGCAAAATACAACCTCTTCCTGGGTGCGGAACAGGTATGGAAACTACCTCCCAAAAGAAGCGATAAAGTGCCATTGTGTGCCTGCTTGGTCTGATGAAATACCAGAGGAAATTATCTGGAGTGAAGGTCTTTGCCATTTCTCACACCTCTGGTTCTCTGATCCACCCTATTTGTGTCTCTGAGTTGGCTAAAAACCGAGAGTGAACAGTTGTGGAGAGGCTGAGCTCCACAGAAGAAATGGAGCTATTCAGATACGCATTTTATCTTCCCTGCATTAAGAGCAGGGCTCTCAGACTCATCAAAGGAAGACCAGAGTGGACTTCACCACCCAGACCTCACCTTGCTGGCCCCATGGGCTGTCCCACACAGCTATGGCCCCCACCCCTCCTCCGGGGCATCATTGCATAAAGCCCACCACCCAGGGTGGTATGGGCCCCACCTTCCCTTAGAGGCACCGGTGCATTCCCCAGCCTTCCCTCCCAGTCCTTCCCTGCTAGATAGCCCTTCCCCACCCACCCAGCAGATCACCCAGGTCCTCGGGACACCTACAGCAGCTTCCTAGGGGAATGTCACCTCAGGAAAGCCTTTAGAGCCTTTGTAGCTCTAATGCTGTGTAAACAAGGAGGTGAGCCCACCCCACACCACCCCTCCAATGCCCTTTTGATGTTGATTTCTTTTATGGCCACCAGGCACAGTTTGGGAATGGGGCACCTACAGGAAAGCTGGTCCCTGCACCGGCAGGTTTGCAGTCCTGCAGGCTGATCCCAGACCACGCCAAGTGCTCGGAGCTTCAGCTGACTCCCAAGCCAAGTCAGGGTGTCCCTGGCAGCTTTGCCTGTATAAGGGCTCCAGCCTCTGGCACGTTGTCTGGAAAGCACTGTGTAAATAGGAGAGACAATTATTGCAGCCCTTTCCCGAAAGGAAATTCCATATTGGCACCAAACAGCAGTCCCCGACCGCGGCTGACAGCACGTCAAGGGAAATTGGTGATTCGGTGGGACATGCTGCTGCAGTGAAAGCCCATATGTTACCGAGTTATCTGTTCTGAATCCCCTGTATTATCCCCACGCCTCTGTCACCGCCCCCCTGCCTCTCCCCTCCCCTCAGGCTCCCACCTCAATGCAGAGGTTAAATAAAATATCATTTCCTTCTGATTTAGCCTTTGTCTTTGGCAATCAAAATGCCCTTCAGGCCCCTGTGGATTCAACCTTCCAGGTCAGAGCAGGACATGGGAAACCCCTTCCCAGGCATTTCACTGCAGATAATGTTGTGGCTGATTCATGAGATCATTCAAAGCGCTGCCTTCCGCCACGGCTGCTGCTTTCAGTGCTGATGCTTCTTGGCTTGGGATCTACCTCCTTTTCTCTCCCCACAACACCACCTCTCCTTCTGGCTGGATTTTACAACCCTCTCCTGGGCAGCTGGGAGACCCAGGAGGAGTGCTCAGGAGGAGAAGAAAAATAACGGGCAGGCAAGGTCTGCTGCAGCAAGCCCATGAGCAGGGGAGGACCAGGATGGATGAGCAGGGAGAGCCAGCAGACTCTGTGCCTGCTCCAGGAGGGGCTGAGCCAGGGAAGCTGCAATGCTCCTGGAACCCCCGTGCTCCTGTTTGGGCCCCTGAGTGCCAGAGTGCACAGGGGAAGTGTGAGGGCTCCTGCTGTGATACTGTTGGGCAGATATAGCAAGAGATGGGGGAACATATGTATACCTGCCTATAGAAGCATCACCTGTGTGTCAGTCCTTAGTTCGAGGTTGCAATGCAAAACAATGACATATACTTTTATTTG
Source organism: Pterocles gutturalis (assembly GCF_000699245.1). Classification (NCBI taxonomy): domain Eukaryota; kingdom Metazoa; phylum Chordata; class Aves; order Pterocliformes; family Pteroclidae; genus Pterocles; species Pterocles gutturalis. Next base: position 59,056 of record NW_010120611.1, read on the forward strand.
TTGTAGGTCCTTTAATCTCGTGCTCAGCACCTCCCTGGAGATTCCCTCTAACATAACGCCCAACAGAGATCATGCTGGTGAAAGAACCAAGGTGTAAGGGAAGGACCTCTGAAGCACAGTATATTCCCTTGCTTTCATTAGGAACTGCTGTTATTTTGGTCTCTCCTTCCTTGCGTAGTTTTGTAGTTTTACATGCTTGGGTTGAAAGTGAAAAGAGGTAGCAAGGAAAGAGAGCACTCTGGCTTCACCCTGTCATGGGCAGCATAGGTAAAAGCGGAAGGAGATCAAGAGTGGCTTTTGTCATTTGTGTGGTCCCCAAGGCAAGTAGGATGGGCATGGAGAGCAAGCCTCCAGTGTTGGTGTCCCATGTGTTTTGCTGGCTGGGTTTGGCCATTTCTGATGCAGTGAAGTGTGCAAACATGTGGCTGGGGGGCATGCTGCTGTTGTGGGTGTGCAGCAGGTACACGCAAGGATGCACTCTAGGTGACAGCCTCTGTGAGTGAAGGGCTTTCATCCACCTCCCTGTCTGAGCAAAACCATTCTGGTTCAGCCCCATGCAGGGATACATATTGGCAGAAAATCCCAGCAGTGAAAGCTGTCTATGAGTTGTCAGCTGCCACCCCCAAAGCAGTGTCTGTTGGCATGGCTCCGTTACTGACATAACTGCCAGGTCTGTCCTAGGACTCAGCCCCAAGCATCTCCTCACTGTCTGCTTTCTGTAGGAGACCAGACAGGGATGCAGGAAAAGGCAAACACTGAGTAAAGGACAAGGGACAGGTTGTGTGCATAAATCCACCTTGCCATGGGGTTATCCGTGGGTCAAAGCACCCTTTATCTTTGGTGGTCAGAGCTGTGGGGAATAAGGTCGCAGGAGTTTGGGCTATGAAGACATTCCCTGGTTTTCCTTACAGAAATAGAGCCTATTTATCTATCTATTTATTTATTTATTTTTAATCAGCAGCCTCCTATATAACTATCTAAAGCATTTCAAAAAGCCAAACTGCCAAGGCATGAAAATCAGAGGGCGACAGCAGGGAGGAGAAAGCACCTGAGAGCCGAGAATAGAGGACAAATGGCCCCCGCCCCAGCAATGGTCCCAGCCCCCCATTCTCACTCTGCTAACATCCCTCCCTTTGGTAAACAGAGACAGGCAGGTTGGCACCTTGTCTCCTCGGACAAAGGAGCTGGCCCTTTGTTTCGCTGTGTGACTCCCTGGCAGATGGGGGCTGGAGGGTGCCTGAGGGGTCTTGTTCAAGGAAAACCTCCAGTATGCAAAACGCGCCCACAGGCAGCCAGGAGAGCGATGGCTTTCCTCCTGGGAAAGAGCTGGGTGAAAGAGTTTCTATCTCCTGACAATTCTCTTTTTTTTTGACTTTGAGAAAATGTAAATAGGCTGTAGTTTTCTTAACTGAGCCGCTTGTTTTTATAGGAACTGAGAGGGAAACCTGGGATTTGGAGCCAAACTTTATTTCTGGAGAGGGAGACAGCCAAAATCCTGGCAGCCAAAATCCTGAC
>NW_010120611.1:60585-62594 GCF_000699245.1 Pterocles gutturalis
CATATCTTAAATATTTAAAATTCTTGCTCAAAATTTCTTAGGAGGTGAGAATCTGGCCCACAAATCAGTGAGAGGCAAGTTTTGCAACGTCCTAATATTTGCCAATCCCTGCTCCCAGCCCCAAGGGACTTACTGGGTTTTATTCTTGTTGCTTTCAGGGAGGGCAAGCCAGGCAGACAGAGAGGAAATAGCCAAGCCAAGGCACAAGAGTTGACGAGAAGCCCATAGTTGGCTGGTCAGTTAGTCTATCACCCACTGGTGTGTTTTATCCAGGTTTTCTTCCAAGGCTATTGCACCACATGTGTGGGCTAACCTTGGTGTATGTGCTTTCTCCAGTCTCCTACACCACAAAAAGCCAGGCTGAGGCGATTAAATCACTGAAAATTTATTGATTTCTTCAGGGAAAGTGTCAGGCACTGCGTGGGGAGACTCGTGGCACATTTCTATACCCAGCTCTACTGTGATGGCAGCTCAGATCTGTCCTTGTGGATGGGGAGTCTCTGGGTTGAAACCAGGCTCAGTCCATGGACCTGTGGTGCTGGCTGGGAGGTCTCGGTCCGGCCGTTCCCAGGAAGATGCCCACACTGCGGTTGGCATGATTTGTCCCCTTGTTTCATTGTTTTCCTTCCCTCCTCTGACCTATTATTAACAGACCCACCTTCTACCTAGTGCTTCTGTTTCCCCTGATATATTTGTAAAAGGCCTCTTATTCTCCTTAATCCCTTTGGCTATAATTAACTCATTCTGCATTTTTGCTGCCCTTATCTTTTCCCTGCAAGCCTTAACTGACTGAATATTCTTGTTTGGTTGCCTCCCTGTTTTCCATTTCTACTAAAGGTTTTCTTTTTAATCCTTAGATCTCTGAGCAGGCTTTGCACAGTCTTATTTCTTGCATTCTTCTTTATTTACTCTTCTTTTTTTCTCTCACCTTACTTACTGTGTGTCTGAGGACCCCTATCTGCCTTACACACGGGTAGATTTCAGGACTGCCTCACATGACACCTTACTTGCTCAATTTCCCTTCAACACATTCACCTTTTTTTCTTTTGGCACTATGCAATTTTTTTTTGGCAATGTTGAATTTGTCCTTCCCACTTGGGGGATTCCCGCCTTCTCAGACAGTTCCTTTCTTTCACCTAATACCTTTTGTTCTACAGAAAACACACAAAGTAAAAATGGTTCTTTTTAAAAAGAGTGTTATTTGTGTAGGGTTTGTTTTCGACCCGGAAAACTAGAAGGGCTGAACGTGGGCTCTGCGCTACTCAGAAAGGGGCATCTTGGCTCTTGGTGCCAAAAAGTGTCTAGAGTTCGGGTTTTTAAAACATCTTGGCATCTCTTCCCAATGGCACTCTCTGGACAGCCCTTTCCTTTATCCTCTCAGTCCCCAGCTCTTCCTCCTTGACTCTCAGCTGGGTTTGCCTTGATGGCTTTGCACAGGTTTTATTTTCTTCGGATGGATTTCACCTCTCAATATCTCCAAAGGGGCTGTGCTCCCGCTGCTGGGGCTTGGCTGGGAAATGGGGTGTTCCCCCACAGCCAGAGGAACAAATTCATGGCACGTGATGGGGATCCAGTGTGGGGAAGGTGCCAGAGGCTGGAATGACGCTGTGGCTGGGGCACTGAGAGCCCGTGGGGACGATGGGGACCCGTCTGCCATGGCAGGGCTGGGGCAGCCTGTATAGGCTGCAGAAGGAGGGGGCTTGGGCCACGCTCTTGCTCCTCGGCCCACTGCTAACACCGCCTCAGGAGCAAGCATGGTGGAAGGAAACTTTTCCTGCTAACAAAGAGGTGTAAACAGAAGTAGGATCTCCAGCCGTGCTTTTCCTCTCGCTCCCGCAAGCCTCGCCTGGGCGCCTCGAGAAGCGTTGTGCAGGTACGCTGCGTAATGTGGTGGGTGGGGATGCCAACAAGCAGCCTGTTCTTTTGTCTCAGTTATTGCGGAAACAGAGGCTAAAAGAGACCCCCCTTGGAGGAGAGTCCCAGGTGAACTTGTCCTGCGTGGAGTCGGC
>NW_010120611.1:62647-62852 GCF_000699245.1 Pterocles gutturalis
AGGGCTGCCTGAGCCCACAGCCCGTGCTGCTCACCTGGGAGAGGGCAACCGGCTCGCCGTGGCTTGAGGAGAAAGACAACTAAATTGACAGTTCTTACCCCACCACCAGCTCCCTTTGTCTTTCCCCCGTGTTCCCCCAGGCCTGAGCCTCCTTGGCTGCTGGGCCGGCAGGATGGCAGCGGGGAGGAGGGAGGTGTGTGAGGGG
>NW_010120612.1:0-30717 GCF_000699245.1 Pterocles gutturalis
AGACCTGTTCCCAGGGAGGGCTCGGGGGGCCCCTGTAAGGAGCTGGCAGGGCTGGAGGGTACCTGGCCCCCCGTGCATCCGGTGACGGACAGGATGGAGGTGACAGTGCTGGCAGGGGACGTCGAGCCCTCCGCTCCCAGGGACTCCCCCATTCATGCATGGTTGGCTCAACAGGCCATAATAGCTCCATCCATCGGGGTCAATCCGGGTGCCTTTGACACATGATAGACAATAATTGCTCCTGCTTAGAGACTTTTTAGTTCATGGATCATTGACCTGATGGGCTGTAACAGCTCCGGAGGAGGCTGCACACCCCTGAGCTCGAACACCCTGCGGAGCCAGTGGCCATGTAAAACCACGGCACGGGCACGGGGCCGCGTGAAATGTGTTCTCCCCAGAAAAACGCTCCCCAGCACCGGTGACCGAAGAGCCTGGAAGCCCCAGGTCACAGAGGAGAGGCTAGGGCAGGAGGTGCAGCACCAGGGGACAGGACCAGGATGCACGGGGATGGAGCTGCAGGCTGGATCTCCCCCTCTCCACCAGCAACTTCCAGGTATATGATTTAATGAAAGGCACAATAAGAAGTGAAACAATTAGAATTTCTGCCTCATTATCATGGTAATCTTATCAGTTGGATAATGAGGTATTAATGGAGATTTAATGTGCCTCTCATAACAGAATCCCTTGGAGAAAACACATAAGGAAATTGCTGTAAATCCACTTAATGATGGAAAGGTCCCCAAACACCATATTCCAGAGGATGAAAAATGCTGGATGCAAATGAGAGAATCAAGGTCAATAACACTGCGGGGACCGACCTCACGGCAACATCACATCGCCGCCACGCATCCGTCCCGGTCCCCCCGCTTCGCCGAAGGGACCGGGACGGATGTGTGGCAGGCACCGAGATCCTCCTACCGTCCTGTGGCCGATGTGAACGTTTCTTAAGAAATAAGCAGCCAACTCAGCGGTGCATCCTCTGCCAGGAACTGGGTTTTGCTTCTTTTTTGCCGCTGTCCCACTCCCCACGAGCGGTCAGCGCATGTGTGAAGGGTCCGAGGATGCAACTGGCAGCAGTGCTGAACAGAAACCACGCGGAGTTCGGGGTGAGTCGTTCACGCTCCAGCTGATCGCACCGGAACAAGGCGGAAACACCAGGCGGTGAAACTGCTCTCCTTTTAATCAGTTTTTTACAGAATAATACATTAATAATCACGTTAGAGACAAGATGGGTTTCCTGTATACAAGATTGTGCAAGCTCCTTAATTTAGGTTTATCAAGGCTTTACCAGTTTCAAAGAGGAGAGGCAGTACAAAGCTTTTAAAGAGAGGTAAAGCACAATTAAAAGGTACAGAACACACACTACTAACTCAGCAGAGATTCATTCTGAAGTAGTACAGGCTCAACCAAGTCACCAGCTGGTACCCAAACCCAGGTATTCTTCCCCCTCCCTGTCCACAGCTTTCCCGCAGCTCCAGTTCTCCCTCCACGCTGCCGGCCGGAGGCCACCCAAGTCACACTCATGCCAAAGACACGCTTCCCTTGCCTGAAGCTTGGCTCTGAGCGGGTCTGCCTCCTCCTGCTGCTCCTCCGCTACCCCCTTCCTCCACATCAGCACGGCATCAGCACGGCAGGGAGCTCTCAAACCTCCGCGAGGGTTTGGCTGAACAGAACACGGATGTTCTCAAACAACACGAACCAACACCGTGCTCACCAGAAACTCACCGACAGGAAACAGGATCACATTTGTGGCTTTTTTTCCTGAAATTTATGGCAGTTACATTCAGCATTTGGTAGGGTAAGGTCTTCAAAACAAAAACTTTTAAACTCAAATCTTGAATAGGCCACACGTGTTCCAATTCTCCTTAAAGAGGGTTTAAAAATGCTTTAAAGAGAAATCTCGTTCAGGGTAAGGAGCAAAAAGGAACCTCCTAGGGATGAAAACACCAGCCCTTTCCTTCCACTCCCCACCCGAAAAGGGAAAGTCCCCCCTATAACACCGACAGCCATCGTTTGATTCAGCCGCTCCTCCAGACACGCCAACAGCCTGCGCTGAAGTCACCCACCGAGCCCTCGGTCCATGACTGCAATCCACTAACGGCCGCTCCCGCCCTCCCCTTCCCAAAAACAGTCCATTCGTCCTTCACTGGTTGGAGAAACTGAATCAACAGAAAGCACCAAGGTCACAGCCACGGGGACACGGGTGGCACCTTTTGGTCCTCTATGCACTGTCTTTTCGCCGTCACTACTGCACACCAACACCTAACAGCATCGCTCCCTATACAGGGAACTGATCATTTTAAACCAAAACGTTACGGGACACCAGGGGAAAATAGTAAGAGGACATCACAGGGAAGTTTTTAATTCTTTGGAAAGCCTAACGCTCTACCTATACCTACCAAGACCACACAAAGGACTGTCAGAATACATAGAAAAAGAGAAGCAAAGGACCATCTCGCTATGAAGACTCTCGGCTCATCTGGGGCTCGTTGAAACACTTACTGGTTTAAAAATAACTAAATAATAACAACTAAAAAGACTCCAGTTCTTTTAAACATTTTTCTACACAGAAAAACAAAGTGATAAAAATGGTGAAGGAAATGGTTCTTGCCCCTTCCATAAAGGAGAGAAAATCTGAAAGATCTGATGGTGCTGATCACACCCCGCTTGCCAAGTCTGCGAACAGGGTCACTACCGACTTCAGTGTCTTTGTGCCTTCTTTCAGGGTTGTACAAATACTCTCCTCAACCAAAACCCAAACCACAGGACTAAGAGAACTTTCATACATCCGTCTTAACATCCCAGATATTCAAGTAATAATTAAATATTACAGGACACTTCAATATAAATAAATTTATATTGCTTTTAGATATGATCTGGCCATATCTTCAAGGGCAGACTTGTGCTTCGCTGCTGAGTGTTATTGGTCAGGGCTGTGCTTGCAATATTAAGTTACGTGTTCAGCACCAAAAACCCATCAAGGCTAAAGAACTAGAATATTGCAACGCTACACAGACTGAGTTACCACAGTAAGGCAGATCAGAAGAATTTTGTTTCTACCAAGTATTGCTCCTCCACACAATCAAGTCCCTAATAGAGGAGAAAGACTATAAATAAAAGAAAAAAGTTACTATCCCACCCTCTCACCTGTGATTAGTTTGGCAAAAATGCTCTAGTGAATTACATATTAGAGTCCTAGAAAGTAAGTTTCTTTAATTATGCCTTGATAAGTAGCACAGCCAAATCAAGCACTTGATATTTTACATAAATTGCTCTAATTTCAATTAACCAAATGATCTTCCCAAGTACTAGTTGCTTACAGGTTTTCATCATCAAAATGCACACGCGCACACACACACACACACAAATAATCATTCATATTTTGAAAAGAATGTGAGTAAGATTCTGTTTTCTTTACCACTCAGAGACACCAAGTCTTAACACATCCCTCTGTCAGAAGTGCAATGAACACTCTGGGAAGAGCAAGAAATAATACTGACATGAAAAAGTTAAATGCTCGCTGTTCTTTTTTCACTGTAATTCTAGCTAAAAAAGAACAGCAAGTGTTTATGTACAGATAACAACCACTGGCCATCACTCAGACCATCTCGCTCACGAAAAATCCATGTGGCGTTGTGCATAAAAACTTCTTTAAATTGATAATTGTCAGTTTAAGGGAAAGGTGGGGTGAGAAATCTATAAAACACCCTGAACTGATGTCATGATATGTTTCATAAAGAACAGTGTTATATTTTAAAATATTTTATATGAACAGTAAAACTTGCACTGCTGCATAGCAGACAACACGAAGAACATTTAGTAAAAACATTCACTGAAACCCCTGGCATATGCATTTAATGTCACTAATCAAAATATATATTACAGTCCAAGGTTCTGTTAAGGATCTCTGTTTGGGGTTTGTACAGTATACACAATATTTCAGAAAAAAATATTACAGTAAGGTATTTTATTTCTCGTTTTTTATATTAGACTTATCTATTGTAACTTACAGTCCCTCTCCTCTACATATCCAAACCTGCAGAACACCCTAATGCCCTAGCCAAAAGTGTTCAGCTATCTAATAAGCCCTGTCTACTATAAATTCCAGTTTTAGAAATTTCAGTAATCTTAATTACATTTTAATAAATAGTTCAGTTTGCCCTTTTTTAATCTCAGCCTTTTGAGGAAGTCCTTTCACTACCAAAACACAGTATGTCACAACCTGTTAGAGGTCAGAGAGGCTTTTGTTTGTTTATTCAAAGGATCACAAGTCCAAAGATAATCGCAATGCATTAAATATAGTTATATAATATTTACACTGTCCTCTCAGGTTTTAAATTTAGGTGAAATACAATTGATAATGTCAGCTACTACAAACTTTCAGTGTGGCTGGGGTGTCATAATAAAAGGTGTATTAAGCTAGAAAGTGGTTGCCCTGATTCTTCTTGTTTCAATTTTGTATTCGAAATTAAATGAAGTGAACTATTCACGTGAGTAAGAATTCAGGAAGAGGGGTGGTGGAAAAGCATGAAGAATTTTCTGCATGTTTTTGAGATTCCAAAATACCTGAAAACTGTGGTCCCTTTTGCAGTGCCAGTATCTATAGGGGAGAGAAAACGCAACCAAAAGAGAAGAGGAAAATCTGTTAAATTAATTTGATTAGTAAAGGTGTGTTTTAAAATGCCTCAGTTCTGTACAGTATTATACAAGGAAAGTCCCTTCTTCAGCTTTTGCAGCTGTTGTACATTCTTTCATACTCTTCTTCTGCTAACAGTCTGCCCATACGCGTGCTGTTTGAGTTACTTGCGATCATCGATAGTTTTAATGAATTCAACTGCTGCTGTGAACTGCATCCACCAGTAGGATTCTTCTCCAGATAAACAGTTGGCATAGAAACTACTGATGTACTGAACAGTGGACAGCAAGCAAGGTGGATTTGCCTGGGGGTTAAAGAAGAAAGAGATACTCACAGCCTGTTTGCCAAGCTCAACATAAAACATTACAAGATACAGAACAGAAACACAATTCCGTTGTGCAGTGATCTGACACATTTGTAATACGTGCTTATGCAACCTGTCTGTAGGGTAGTGGCTGTTTGTCCAGACCACCCCCATTGCACACACTCAGAAGGCACCAGACGTGATGAAAGGAGCATTTTCCAACAAGGAAAAATGACTAGCAGGCCCAGAGAAAGCAGGGAAACACTGGCAGAATCTATAAAAGTCAGCAAGGATTTCAACACGTGGAAAAGCCTATTGTTGTAGCATCTCATACATGACAGCCCGTTCTCCCAACACTCATACGCCAAAAAAGGTCAGCAGCACAATGCAAGTCAGTCCTAGTGTGGATCTTGGCCCTGAAAGAGGACAACATTAAGCAGGCACAGATGACAGATGCTGGCGCATACCCCTCAAAAACACCCCACTCCACACACAATGCTTGCACCACAATTTCCTTGGTTCCAAATGCAAAGTTTGCTTGGATTCAAAAATCGCAACTGTGATCGCATTTCTAGTGTTTCTATTTAAATCCGCCGAATTACATCAGGTTTAGAGTCTAGCATGCTCCCAGTTACCCAAATGCGTTCTTTTTCTTCCTCAAATTTGCTTGTTCATTACAAGAATTAACTGGGGTTTGTGATCTTTGCAGAAAAACTCACCTTTATGAGGACGAAGACCAGAACAGGAACAAAATCATCTGCCCCAGGTACTGAATCTTCATTTGCCAGACTAAGCAGGTTCATGATGGTCGAACACATTCGCAGGATACACTGTACTTTGTCTCGGGGGGTTTTATAAGCGCTTATTGTGCGGATTTCAGACTGTGCAGATGGCCACGGTGCCTCCCGGAGATACACCTAGGAAAAAAAACCACCATGCTGCCAGTTCTTGTTTGTTCGAGCTACTATGGCGCACCACAGCGGAGCTGAAGTACCAGGGACTCGCAGGCAGAGCAAGGCTCTGGTGAAACTGGAAGCTTTAGCTGGAGATGGTTACACTACACTCAAAATGAAGGTGGCTTCCTGCTGTGTTATAATAAAAAACAAGGAGCCAGCAGCCCATGTGCAGCTCCCATAGCTAGCCTGCACTTCTTCCCGACTTCTCCAGCACAGCGTTTCAAACGAAGGCAGAGCTGTCGCTCTCCGTCTTCTGCATAAGCAGCTTCAGGCACACTCACTGGTGTGAGCCATGCAGTTCAAGTACCAACCTGAGAACTAGAAGGCTGCAAACATCCAGCCTCTGACAGACTTCTTAAGCCTACCAACCTGCTTTTAGTTATCCCATTAACTCTGAGAAAAGAGAACGCACTGGGCAAATCCACAGATCTGTGAAGGTTCCATTAACGCTGGCTAGTTCTGAAAGTTAACCTGGCAGCTGTAAAGCACAGCCATGGCATACGGATCCCATTCAAATCCTTTATGCTTCTCATCTTGTGATAATTTGCTTCAAAAAGCAAAGTTGCTGCATCCTATAGAAATGCAGTATTATTAGTTCTTAAATCTTACTATCAGGACAGAGGTGTCAAAATCAGAAAAAAAAATTATTTGGAAGGATCAGCCAGTGGAAGCTACCAAAACATGAGTACAGGATGTTTTTCCTGCAGGATATTTCAGCTGTCGCAGACAGAAAAGCAACGCTTCTAAGTGTAAAACAAAACAACCCTCTCCCCAACCCAAACACAACCAAAACCAAGCACCCTGACACACATATGAAAGTGGTGGAAAGGAGAAGTTGTTACCTCAGGTATCTGAAGTGCTTTATGGTTTGCAGTCACTACTTTAGATAACCTCTGTATGTGCTCATGAAGGACCCTGCAAACAAACACAAAAAACAAGAGTGAAAAGTAAGCAGCAGCCAGGAGCCCCCTGGGGCTTCCCACTAGTTTTCAGTTTGATACCACAAGAGAGATCCTCAGGAACGCGTGCAGTCATGATGGTCCTACAGCGAACGGACACTGGGTCAGGAAGAGATGCAGAAGATTTTGCCATACAACCAAGTACAACCACACAGCCAGTAGAGCATTCAAACCACATACGTCCTAAGCCACAAAAAAACCCCCAAAACCCCAAATGCACAGAAAATACTGCACCAAAGCAGAAAATGGAAGGAGTGAGTCCTGGAGCAGATTTTGATCATTCTCTCACATACACACTTGCAGATCTGAAAGTCTGTATCCCAAGTCATTACATTTACTATTTTATTCTGTTCTAGCAGTGTGTCGCAAACACAAACTTTTGCCCATGATGCTAAAGCATTTCCTTGTTCTTTTACAAAACATTCTGAAAGAAAACATGAGTTTGTGCGGCATGGCTGATTCAGTCAGTCTGTCACGTGAAGACTGCACGGCTTGCATCTGCACCAACTGCAAAAGAGAAACCAGGTACTTCAAATTACATTAACTTACTGGTCACGCAAAATATCTCCATCCTGATTAGGGTAGAAGGCAAGTTTGAAAATACGATTCATTACACTGCGTTCTATAGCTAATTGTGCGTCCTGAAGCTGTTCTTCACTGGCATTCTGCCATATGGCATCCTGAGCCATAGCCCCATACAGGAACTGAAGAAAATCCTCAACTTGGGCTGTTTTATCATCTGCTGCTGTGAGCTTCTGGAAATCTGATAAAAAGCAAAAAGAGTGAGAACATCCAGTTAAGTAAAAAACATTATTTCTGATAGGTTTGTCTAGAAAGAGCAGCCCAGAATCTACTTCAGACTCCTTCCCAGGCAGCACTGAGGCTCTGTTTTGCCAGTAAGGGAAATACAAGCAGGAACACTTGAAATAAATGGAGGAATTAAAGAAAAAGCATAAAGAACACATTTAGCAAAGCATATGGTCAAAATACTCTACTTGATACTCTGTTAATCGCTTCCTCTGCAGTACCAGTTCCTGTGCCTTCTTTCCACCCACCCACAGAGATAACACCCAGAACAATCACCAGAACAGGCGCTGGTAGGAACCAGCGCACGCAAAGTTGTCAGATGCTGAAAGTGGGGGGGCAGGCACAAGGGAATACAGATAAAAAGCCCACGTGTACCATTTCCTAACCCTACCTTTATGAAGTATGCATAGTCACAGCATTCATATTTATCGACAAAGTACAGAATGAGCGATGCAGCCAAGCTAATGCAGCATGACCAAATCACTGGCCATTCATCGGCTTCATATTTATAGCACTCTGCACCAGGAGACAGCTGCCACTCACATCTGCCAGCAGCCTGAACGCCACAGTTGCCAATTTCTCTTTTAGATCATCCAGAAATAGCTGTCTCCTTTCTGTTCCATGAAAGGGCTTTAACTCCTTCCTGGGTCACTGAATCTTATTACCAGAACTTTAATCCCAGTAGATGTTAAGTTCTCATACTCGTTCCAGCCTATTAAGGCACATTTATTAAGAGCAGCGCTGCATGCTCCAGGAGCAACAAATGACTCCAGATTTCTTATGTACTTCATTAAGTCAGGTATGTGCATAGAGTACACAGAAATAGTTTAAGTGACTCTGTTTTGAGAGAGTCGTATTCCTGGGGGCAATACCCCTTATGCTACGATATTTTTGAATCTTTGATTCGTGTAACTATTCCTCGTGTCTTTCACGGCACAGCCACATGTTCTGCACTGAGGACTGAATGCTGCAACTTAATTTATCATTTCTCAGTAGATCTACAATAATGAATGGTATTCAAGCTTCTTCCATGGGGCAGATGCGAGATAATAGGATTTAGCTTAACTTTTTAGGCCAAGTGAGGTCAAATTACATTCATTCCCTTAGCCCATGCAAAATGCAGACAGTTACTGTGGCTTAGCTGCCACAACATAGTGTTAAGTCACAGTAATCTGTCTATTTGAGCCACTAATTCACCAGCTGAAATGAAAACTGTTTTAGGAATCTGCTCCTCAGATCAGAAGTTGTATTTTAAAACATTAGCCCTACCCAGCATCTAAATACGGAGTAAAGGAATCTCAACATTCCACAGTCTGCATTCATCTTACCTTGAATAAACTCCCTGATTTTCTTTTCTTTGCTCTCTAGCAGTAACCTCACACATACTGTAGTGAAGTATCTGTTGGCCACTTCTTTATCTCGCAGAACTCTCTGCAACAGCCTTTCCAAGTGTGCTTGTGTCGTTTGCAGGCCTTGGCGACATCGAGTTAAATAAGCGATATACGGAGCTCTTTTCCTAAAATAAAGCGTGCTCTACATTAGATTCATAACAAACATAGAGGGTAATAGCTTTACACACTGTTAAGTTGTAGTGCAAGAGGAATCTTCAACCTGTTGTTTTTAAAACAAAGACAACACCTGAATTAAGAAGTTCCCTCTTACAGATATTCCTCTGACTGAACTCACTGCCCTTTCAGCACTCCAGAGCGCAAGACTAAAGCAAATTCCAAACAGCATCTCTTGGCTGTTACAGCTGAACATTAGCTACAAATTGATGTAACCTGAGTTACAGTATTACTATCTGGACTGACTTAATGTCCAGGGTTTTTTAAGCCATTTGCAGATAGGTGAGACAATGTCATCATTTCATGAGGAAGCAGAGATGTAACAACCTGATTTGGAAAAGTATAATTTAAACTAAAAGGGATCTTCCCAGTCAGCTAGTGAATAAATACATACATCTGGAAACCCATTAATAACAGGATACTGAACAAACTACCTATAGTCTTCCGCAATAGACGCCAGCAGCTTTCGACACGTCCTGTTATCGAAACGGCTTACACATCGCATCGTCTCTTGCAGCTGAGCCATCAGGTTCTTGTCTTGGAGGTTAATAGCTTCAGCTAGCTGAACTTTCAAGAAGCACACGATTTCATTATCTAATAAAGCACAAAGGAAAATTATTAAGGAAAAGAAATGTAGGCATGATGAAAATAAACTGGTTTTGAATATGGGACACACCTAACAGTTTAAAACAAAACTTCTGTACATTAGGCAATAAGTGTTATTTTAAGAACAATTTAATAAGTCTTTGAATTTTCCAGATATCAAAGGGTAAGTTTTCATACCACTATCTTATGTAGTATTTAGAACCATTCTGAAACGTGAAGAGGACCAGATAAGGTGAGAGTACATGTATTTTGGGAGTCTACTCTACAGCTTCAGCCTCTCCCTGCACTATAACCGAGTTACTTCATTACAAAACAATTAGACCAGATTTAGTTGGCTGGTTTGTTTGTGGGGTAAGAAAGAGAACATTCTGGGGGGCAAAAGGCAGCCTATGCCTTCTATGTCTATGCTAAACAGAAGTTACCAGAAATGATGCAGCACAAGTGCCATTAGAAGGGAGAAAAGAAGAAATACATACAATACAAAATATCTGTATGTATAAAGAACGTTTACCTTCAGGGTCTGTGTGATCTGGCAGACCGTTCCTTGTCGAATGTGTCAGCATCGGGAAGGCAACAGAATCTGCTGAACAAAGAGCCAATCTCAATTTCTTCTTTGCATCCCTTAAAGAGGAAAAATATTTTCTTAAAGTTGCTGCAAGGTCTGCTTCTTCAATAAGCAGTCTTTATTTTTGTTTGTTTTTTTAATACTGCCTAAAAGTTATTTAACAAAATTTTAATACACCAATGTTGTCAAGACCTTAGAATATCAGTTCTTTTGACATAGCACCTAGACCAGTTTCAAAGGAATGTTCCTAAACACTGGACTGCTCTGCCCTCTCAGGTTACACTACCCCCCTTCATCAGTGGAAACACGACAGTCTGAGATGCTTAAAACTAAAAGCACGTAAAAGTTTATAATAGAGCCACATTAAGATTTTTGTGGGAACCAATCACATGGCTTCAGCTTTTAATTCTGCTTTGTGGGTAAGATTAAACCTGCAAATGTATTTACCTGTAGGAGAAAGCCGAACTTTGTGGCTGTGCTACTTGACTTGCAGAGTCTGGGAGATCATCTGCAGACATGTTCTGCAAAGCCTCATCACGTGGAGAGTCATGCATACTCTCACCATCCCCAATAGCCTCTATGGAAATGAAAGAGAGGAGTCAGAAGAAGAAACTAGACTAATATTCTGTATTTTCTTCTTGTTATTCTAACCAGGGGGGAATGGAGACAGCAAATAAAACGACTTGTTCTGAATAAGTGAAAAAAGTATATCAAAAATATACAATCTACAAGTCACTAAGAGGAAACTGCATCAGTTTTGGAAGGAAATATATTTCTTCTGTATCTATTAAAAAAATAAACCCCAAAAATGGTAAGAGATGTGCTATTAACAAACCACCACCTAAATGGCAACATGAAAGAGCTGTCCTTGGGAATACTGATTTAATTCCCAGCTTCTGAGGGACTGTCCCACAGATTCTTTGACAAAATGTTCCTGGTTTAGAGCTCACATTGTTCAGCTGACAGCACTAACATTGGTCTAGAATACAGAAGTGTTTTCATCTTTAAGGAGGAGAACCTACATTGGCAATGATGATAAAAACCAGGTTCTCACCTGCACCATCATAGTTTACTAGAGCTCCTTCACTGGGACTGCTTCGCTTAATTGCATTCCTGTACTTGTCCAGAATGTCCTCCGCAGCTTGGGCCTGCGCACTGAGCCTTGGGCTGGGATCATCTGAAAAGACCATTAAAAACGACAGGAGTTAACCTTCTATTGTGCCATCTAAAAGCAAACACAAAAATTTAGACCTACACATTTGAACTCTGTTTTTAGCCACATCAAACAAATAGCTGCTTGTGTTCCATGTAACCACAATTCAAATATATTTATAAAGTCTGAAGCAAAAGCAGGAAAAAAAAGTACAATGAAAGTGAACAAATAAAGCCAGACCCTTAGCATATTTGTACTGGAGACACAAATGGTTCTGGTATATTTGAAGACTTCGAGAAATGATTAGGCAAACAACACCCAGGTTCAAATCATGTTTGATTTGGCACTTAAGTAATTGCTCCAGGAATGTGTCTGAGGCTGTCCTTACAGCTCAGCTATGATAAGGACACGAAGCATGACCATTTGACATCAGCCTTCAAGGCAAGAAGTCTTTATTCACTTTCTTATTCGGAAAGCCAGTTGTGAATGTTAACTACAATACTGTATACCTTTCTGCTTGTGGCCAGTATGGACCTCTAGAGGGCATGTTATGAGAGAAAATTACTGTGATGAGATTATTCACATACCTTGAAGTGCTGAGTATCTGTCAGGCACCATGTCATCTTTGTCTTTTTCTTGTTTTTCTTTCTTTCTAAATGGAATAGGAGCTGAAAATGCAAGGTACCTTATCAAAGACTATTCTGAGATAATGGCCAGATCGAAGAAACTTTAAGAAAGTGGCTAATGCAGAAATTTGTCATCAAATAAACTTCAATAAAAGCATAAGCCAAAGTCTAATTTCCCCTCACGCTGTGTTACAGGAGATATCCTAAGTTATCAGTACCCTTCAACTAGCACGCTACCATTCCCAGAGAATTAAGACCAGTTCTCAGTGAAGCTGCAATGAAGTTAACACCACACAACCATGAAATGACTGGCCTCACGTAAGGATTCCAAGGTTACCAGATGATTAAGGTAACACAACGCCTAACCAAATTCCTTTTGGCTTACACAGCTCTTTACAGGTACTGCATACTTCGTATTTCAATAATTCTCTCTCTACTGCAACACTTGCATAAATAAAGGCACAACACAGGCAGCATGCACTCTTACTAAAGTGCCAAAACCAGACAGACACGATCCTCCCACCTTTGGGCATGGCAGATGCAAAACGTTTCCTCCACCAGGGCTTGTTTCTGTCAGACTTCTCATCATCACTGTCTTTTCGGTCTTCAATCTGTAGAAGGGCAGAGTCTACATTTGAGCATCTACCATATCAAGTGTAAAGACAAAATTTCTCCTTGACATCAGGTTATGCTACATTGACTGTAAAAGCAGAACTACAGCAGAGCACAGAAAGCCACAGCAGATTAAGTGAGAAATATCCCTCCTGAAGATGGCAGCCTATAAATACAAAACTAAGGACATGAAAAAAAACTTAGATTTCACTTATTTCTTTTTTAAAGAAAATTACTTTTTAGGATGTTGCAGCATTTAAAATTGAAACGCTACAACAAATCAATTTCTGAAGTCCCATCAAATCAAATAAAACTCATCCAGTAAATTTAAGAGAAGCCAGACTCATTTAAACCACTCTGAACATCCGCAGCTTTAGCCTGTAGAACATTAGCGGCCAAGGTTTAAAAGGTAAGAGAAGCGCACTGCAATTTCTTGGCTAAACACATTTAATACCAGCTTGCTGGCATCGGATGCATAACTAAAGTTGGCATGCTAGAAAAATAAAAAATTATAAATAGAAGCCTTACCTCTCCCCTAGAGGAGTCTTTGCTGGGAGATGAAGATGATGACTGAGATGCAGCCACTAGAACAGCTGCTCCAGTGTTGGTGGGCATGGGAAGCTCCCTCTCCTCATTACCCGGACGCCTGTTCCACCCAGGATCACTCATAGGTCTCCGCACTGATGATACGATATCTGAGCTCCTGCTGCGGACTAGCCTTTCTGGGTAAGAATGCCTCTGCTTGAATGCTTCTAAATCAGCTGGAATTAAACTGTGAGAGCCGAAGTTTGGTAATCGGGCCTCATTACCCCCCATAGCTCCTTCCAAGATCGGTGGATCCGGTGGTGGATGGGAGGGTCTTGCATAGTGTACTTTAGGCCTTACTACGGCTGATGCACCTGTGGTCACAAGCATAAAAAGCCACACATATTTATTTTAAGATTCTTCCAAACTAGCTGGGACTAACATAGAAGCATTGAAAATACTTATTTTTTAGAAAAAACTTATTCATTACAACTCACCCTCATTTGATGACAGAGGGTCAAACAATGCAAGTAAAGAATCTGTCTGAGAAGGAGGAGATGTCAACTGACTGGCTCCTGGAACACAGGGGGGAAAGGTTAGCACTGTAACAAGAACTACCTACAACGCAAGGGACAGCCCTCAGTAACAAAAGTTTTAAAAAAATACCGCAAGATATTTTTAAAGATATTCTTATATGTAAAGGTCTCTGCAGTATGCTGAACTGATGAATTACATCACAAAAAGTGGGGAAATCTCGTGGGGCGAACCAATTCCAAAATGCAAGAGGACACTCAATGTAATCAAACCAAATTAGGAAAAGGTGATCTTAGATCTAGTACTCAAGCTCTAGTGCTATAAAGTACTGGAGACCCTTTGTCAAACAAATACAGTACTAGCAAATATGGAAAATGTTAAACTTAACCACTAGAACTTTGGAATGGGGAGAAACTGTAAAATTTAAGGATTCTACAAATGTCATTTGTGAGACCTCAGTTACCAGAGATTGTAATGCTCATTTACAGGTAAGTAACTTACCATGGGCCGTTTCATCCACATCAGGACTTGTCACAGAATCTTTTCCCCCAAAGTCAGAGCTACATTCAGACCTGAGATCCTCAATCTTATTGGGAATATCTTCAGATGTTGCACTAATACCTTACACATAACAAAAGAAGCATCTGTAATACTCTTTCAAAATCCTGAAGCTGTTGAAATGTTTGGTGAACATTACAATTATCAAGTTGTAACTCACAGTAGCACCTAGAGACATTCTGAATTTCTGTACTCCTAAAATAAGATTTTATTTCTGCTCTTCATCTTCAACTGTTTTAACATAGCCATGAATACACTTTGACAATGGGTGTTAGACACTTCTCTCTGTTAAATACTTTGCCGAAAACTAAGAACTGAATTAGATATATGCTGATTTACTTAAATAAAAAACATTGTGATAATAAAACTAAGTGCAAGAAAGTTAGGAGTTTCTTCCAATTCAATATTCACTGCTGTTGTAGCACAGAGTACTCAACATTCTGATGCCTTCTTTATTTCTTATGCAAGATGAATGGAGAATTACTGCTCTGAAAATTCCAGAATGAGTGCAAAAGGTTTTGGATGAAATGATGTATAACTAAAGCAAGTGCAGCAAAGTGGATGCTGATCATGTTCTAATAGAGCAGCAAGTTTTCAGAGACAAACACACCTGATACAACGCTGAGGCCTGGTGTGCTGGGTCGAGAACTGACCTCCCTCACATCCGTGTCATCAGATGTGCTACCCAGCCCAGAACAGCTCTCCAGTTCTTGTAGTCTTTCCTCCTGCTTTAAGTCTGGGGCCTCTGCAAAAGCGAGACAACGGAGAGTAGAGAGAAAAAGTATCCTTACTCAGTGCCATGCTTCCTTAATATTCACATCCAGAGGGAAGGGGGGTATGTGTTGATTTAGTCCATTAAATCCTAAACTAACTCAACCACTCCAGCAGGAGTTTTCCCTCTGTACAGAAGGCAGGGCCCTGCACAGATAGCAATGCTCTATTTGCACAGGCATTCCAAGAAGTTTTTACTGTTTTAAGTATTGTATTTCTCATGGCAACAGCATACAGTCAAATCTTCATTAACCTGTGATCACAGACAGCCTTACTTAACATCACAGCAAAGGAAAGCAAACAGAAGTTTGCTTTGCAATCCCTTCTCTTTCTTCTTGGCCCTCAAGAATTTAAGTAACAGTAAGTCTCTCACAATGCCTTCCACCTTCTCTCTGCCCAGGAACAGTTTGTCCTTTTAATACTGGAAGTATTCACAAACAGTACCTTAACCTAGGACAATAATTTATTGAAGAAAGAGAGCAAGAGGTTGTTGCTTTGCATTATATGCCCCTGGAAGAGTCTTGATTCATGCTACAGAAATAAACACAAAGGGCACGATTCTGACCTGAATCACTTGGTAACACTTCCACACTCCACGCCTCACTTGTGGTTTCTGATATAGTTGAACCTGTGCAGGGATCAAGCAACACGGATCCTGAACCTGGTAAACACAGCAAGCTGCCTAGCATGTTCTCTGCAGCTGCACCTGCAAAAGTAAAGCCAAGCGTATAGCTAGGTATAGGCTTCCCGGAGACAGCTCTAACAAGAGAGAAAAATAAGAACACATTTTTTAAGTGTTCTTAATAAAGTAATCATGAAAGACAATGTCGAAAAGATAGAAATGAGCAACCAAATATGATACGAGCCATGCACACAAAACCCTTGTACAGAAAAGCTCCAGTTTAATCAGCAAAACCACACCTATTGAGAAAGGGAGGAGGGTTCTGCAGCCTCACTATTTGAGAGCAAGCACGAAACATTTTAACATACCAGATGTATACCGAGTTACCTGCTATTTCTTGCAAACGATCTTCATCGATATTTGGATCAAAGTCACTTCCCAAGACATCTGTACTCCAAGTTTCGCTCACAGTTTCTGATATATCTCTGTCATCAGTCAATCCCATCATGTCACGGATTTCAAATTTACGGAGCTTGTCATCGAGATTATCCTGAGTTGTGGCTATGTAAAAAACCAAAAAGTTCTAATTTTTTAAAAGGCTTCTCCAACTACTTCTGGTTCAAATTAGAAAGAAAAAAACTCAAACAAAACAACCCTCTAACTCTGTCAGATAAGACAATGTTTTAAAGTAAGGCCTGTAAAGCACAACTCTACTATTCAACAGATGCTGCCTGAAAACAGTTCTAAGCACATTTGAGACAAATCTTAAACTACACATGGTGACCTATCAACCAAATTGACAGACAAAATGAATGAAATTTATCACACTATCAAGAAACCAATACAATTCCTGTAAGGAGAACTTATCGCGAAAAAGCTGAGGCTGGAAGGAACCTCCAGAGATCACCCAAGTCCAAAGCCTTTGCACCTGCCTTGTTCGTGCTCTAACAGCTGCAGAGCTTCAACACCGTTGCTCCCGGAGGGGCCTGCGCCAAGCTCTGACACTGATTCCGCTTCTAAATCCAAAGATGACACAGAGTTGGAGCGATTTGAAGGACCTGTGAAAACAGATTTTACTGTAAATCTAATTTGAATAACAGTTCCTAAATATACAGCACTAACAATCCAGGACAGAATTAACTAGAAAGATTAAAAGAAATGAAGCAGCAGTTTCAATATAAAACACTGAACTGATGAACTAAATGTACATTCGCTCTAGTCTTGATCCATATCCTTTAGATACTTAACCTGCACTGTGATTTGTACTTCCTATGTTTAGAGTACTATCCTAATTCTAATAATCTACAAATACATTGCCAGAAACGGCTGGAATCTCACCATTACCGTACATAACTGTAACTAAAACATCAATAAAGTCTTTGCCATTAATTTGTTAATTTGTCCATGAATTTGTTTTCTTATTTTGAGGAGAGAGATAGTAAAAACTAAATTATGGAAGTTACACAAAATAATGCATGCTTAGTGATCTGTACAAACATCTGCAATATCACAAACAAACCTGTGCTTTGTTGTGTCTGAGGTTCATATAAAAAAATCGTCCAGAGTCCCAAAACTATTCTGAGATATGTAACATCTTATTAAAACATGATGAAAAACAAGTCTGAAAAGTCTAAGTTTAGAGCTAAGTTAGATTATCTTAATAATTAGCACTGCATTTATTTATTTTTTTTTTTTTTAAAATCCCAGTTTTCTCCTTCTAAATACACTTAGTTTTTTTCTTCCCAATTCTCAGACTCATTTGTGCCTTTGAAGGTCAAAATTTAGATCCAGACTTTTTTATTTGAATGGCTAAGAGAAAAGACAGGCTCTCAGGGTAAGATAGCAGAGTCTTCAAAATGGCAAAGATGACATGCTGCATTGAACAGAAGTTCCCTTTATATTTAAGGGGGAAAGAAAAAAAAAAAGGGACAAAACTTCTTCAAGACTTAAGTAGCCCTTCACCTTCAGATATTCCTTCCAGATTATCACTGCAGAGGGAAAAGCGCAAGGTTTTATCAGGTTTACCATGGAGTTTGTTTTCATCAACTGGGACATCTCCTTGTCCGCCATCTGCAAGCTGCATATTTAAGACCTAGAGAGTGGGGGAAAGAAATAAGACTTCCTTAAAATAATTTATATTTTGGATAATCAAATAGTAAACAAAACATTGCACACATTTTTTGCACTGTTCTCCCTAGATGTGAATGGCACAAGCATATTTCTAACATGCCGTCTGAAAAAAGACAGCTATCTCCAAAGTCACTGCCTGGAGAGAATGTAAAATAACCAAGGTGTGAACAGAAGGCAAGTCCTGATAATAGTGGAGCCACCGCTCCCTCATGCCCCCAGTAGAATAATATAATATGGAAACTGATCATTACGAGGCTGCAAAAAGAGATAATTTGAACCACCAGGCAGGGCAGCAAAGATGAAAGCAGAAGCTGTGCTACAGCTGGCGAGAGGCAGGGCTGTAAAACCAGCCTTACCCTAAGCGACAGAATCTGAAGGCATTCACGGCAACACAACCACAGCTCCGCCCTCGCAAGAAGCTGGGTCTGTGCGGTTCTAGTCTGAGCTGCCAAAACCGTCAGGACCGGTGTTCCAGTTCTGTCATTCACCTGTGCCACTCGATCCAAGGGACAGAGCATGCACAGAAATAACTGAATCGGTTTCTTCAGGCTCAGAAACAATAGCCTAAGTTTGCTCTTAAGCATGCTCGATGGCAAAGCCTCCTCATAAACCTGCCAAGTTCATTTTTCCCGTGTTAATACACTGCTTTTCACACCTTGCAGATATACTAAGTGAGGAAAAAGGCCTTCTAACAAAGAGAAATCTGAAAGCTACAGCCCCCAAGTTAAGTAAAATGAAGTAAGGATTTTAATTCCCACCCTGAATTTATTACCCGAGCCTAATGTCACAACTTCATTGTTCTGAGAACACAGAGGCTGTACTTTTCAAAATATCTGAGACGTGACAGTTTTCGCATACCTCATTTTCTGACATCATTCCTGGAGTAATCTGTGGACCTGTCCCCAAAGAAATCACCAGCACTTCTTCTGGCTGAACTTCTGGGATAGTCTCCTGGGATGATCCTTCATGATCTCCGTGCTGATCCATTAAAATATTTGATCTACTTCTGCTACGAGTTGCTAAGAAAATATTTTTAAATATCAACATTAGAAAGCTTTTCCTTGTTTAAGGAAGGCAAAAAGACAATACAATGGAAATACAGAAAGGCAACGTTTTGAATTAATAACACGCATACTAAATAAACTTTCAAAATTAAAAGTCACCTTAGGCTCTGAGAGATGGAACTAGGGTTTACACTTGAGTACTGAACTGTGAAAAAGCAAACTTTCAACAGAGAAGTTTGGGGAAATCAGGAATACTATGCCCTGTTTACCTACACAAACTCAGTGTATTCCAATCACAAAAAGACTCTTTGTAAATTAATTGAGAAAATGAAGAAGTTTGTTACCAAGAAAAAAAGGTCTAGGTTCCTGTGGTTTATAACTCTGTTTAATCAATTTATTTTGAATTTTTTCTTCTAAAAAGCAGGGAAATCTTATTCTAACAGGTGTCTCAAACCCAGACGCACAATTCAATATCAGGTGGTTTACTTTGATTATTTTGTGACTCCTTATTAGTCTTTTCAAGTAGCCTCATATTCCCACGCTTGGCACCGTGGAGGGAAAAACGCCCACACGGAATTAAGATCTCTAAGTACGGCAGCATGACACCAGTTATTTCTTCATTTGATCCGGGGAGGGCACAGCTAAATTCTGATTATCACACAAAGGCACACAGGGTGTTTTTAAAAACTAGACATACGAACATGAAATGAGTTCCACAGAGAAATCAATGAAGAAATCTGGAAAAGTAACTGATTGCCAAAGTAAACCGAAGGCATGCTTAAGTCATGTGTTATAAGAGAAGAACGGAAAGAGGGCATTACCCACCAAAAGGGGTTACTAGAGTTATATGAGCTGAGAGATTGGTAGCAGAAGCATCCCAGGCAGTAATGGCTGCCAATTGCTGTCCTGGATTTCGAAAGCATTAAAATGAAACAAAAGAAATAAAAACTTTGAGCAAAACCTATTTTATACCATAAAATAAATGCTGTTGTGCCACTGCGTTATAGGCGAAAGACCAGAATCATTCAAGTTAAAACAACATGGGACAGGTTGGTGGGGGGCTTGGTTTTGCAGGGGCTTTTTTTTGCCACTTTTCGGGGTCTGCATATTTTCATCCTGCCACATGCTAACACCAAATCTCTCAAACAAGTAAAAATATCCCATGTGGTCATATTCATGTAAATACACACTGAAGAAGAGCACCACGCTTCCTATTTGAAGGGAAAATATTATTGAAATGGAAAAGTTCAAGACCCAGAAATCCTATTCAAAAAGAGGACAAAAACCCAGCAACCATAAATTGCATTATAATATACTAACAACTGGAATCAGACCAGGCAAACAGCGGAGAGAGAAGAAAGCTCTTCTCAGCACTTACTCTAAAAGTTCTGCTCTTGCTTTTTCATCTTCCTCCACATTTGCTCTCAAATACAAAAACTTATTCTATCCCACTAATTAAATGTCATCACTTCCATCTTACCACTTTCCTAAGCAATCTTCCCTCCCAGATCTGCTTCCCATCTTCATACTTTCCCTTTATTACCACTGCACTGGGGTGACTACCAACCACTCCAGCATTTTTCTCAAGTTCAATCCGAAGTAATGAAGCTCACCCTACTGACATCAGAAAGGAAGGAAGTTACCTGGCTTTCTATACAAAATAAAATTCTTCACCATCTACACAGAAGAAGTAGGAACTGAAGGTGTAGTCGAAGAGTAACCCCATGAGATGACTGAAAAAATGGCACAGAAAATGTATCAAGGTATCAGGAACCACACAAGAAGTCTGCTTGCTCTCCTTACCTATTGGTAATCGATTTTTTTTGTTAGCTGGAGTAGTTGCAGGAGAAAGTTGTGGGGTATTATACGGAGTCATTTCCAGGCTGCTGCTTTTCCCTGGTTTGTTCTGGGGTAGGTTTGCCAGCAAGTTTTCCAACGCCATCCGATCTTCCTTAAGTTGATCGCTTGACATTACATTCCGCATAAAGCCAACCTAAAAATTTAGAATTAGTTAGGAAGAATCGCAGTGTAAATTATCAGCCTTGTTTATCCCATCCGTAAACACACGGGGACAAGTTTATACAACTTCTTTCAAAGAACTTAGGATCTTACCAGAGTAGTCAGCTGGCTGTACGTCATGTAAACTACTGTTCTACTCAGCCCCTCCAGAAGGTTAACAGCAGACATGGGAGGTGTTTCAACCGCACGCCCATCAATAACTACATCCAGGAAAGCAGCCACACAGCTCTGCAAAGAGAAGAAATGGTTTTTAAGTGAGAGAACATTTACTGGAGTTTGGAAAGAACATATGTAAACTACTTAATTCTTGTCACAACTCGACAGTGTAAGGTTTGCTTCCTACTTTTCAAACCTTAGGATAAAATACCACCTACCATTAAAATCACCAAAGAGCAAGCAAGGAAAGCATGCAGTTAGTTTCAGCATTTCCTTCCCTTCTTTTCTGCATTCAAAAGCGTTACTTACTTGTCTTCTTACAATTTTTTAAAAAAATTAAACTGTTTTATGGCAATTACACTGCCCCTTCCCAAAGAATCTGCTGAGCACAGACTTAAAGTGAAACAAGGAAGCAACACATAAGATCACTTTGTAATCTGATTGAATGTTACTTGTGTAGTAAATGTGTAACTTTGTAGGATGACTGTGTAACAGCTATAATTAGCAAAAATCTGGTTACACAAGCAAATCAATAGTTTTTTAAACATATGACAATACATCAAAGATCCTTAGTTGCACTGTTTCTCTGATGAAGCTGATTTCAGTATTGCTATGGATGATTCATACTAACAAAGGAAAAGCTGAACAAAAAAAAGCAAAACTACGCAAAAAAGGAACAGAACTCACTTGCACTAACAAATTACTTGATGTTAAACCAGATTTCACACAAAAGTTGTCTTCAGAGCCAAGTCTTTTCTTTAGGTTCAGTAGAAAAACCACAGACAGTAATTCAGCATTTCAGTTTAAAAGGTTAACTTGCTTTTATTTCTGTTTTGTCTTTTCTTTTAAGAAGTATTATGTCAGAGTAGAAGCAAGAATCCCTAACTCTTGGTTCTAGTTCTCAAGATCCTGTTCCCAGGTTTCTGCAGGATTTAATCTGCTTTTCAGTACATGTAACTTGGAAGTTAACCGCTTAGTAAGTCCTTTGCAATGTCTGAAAAAACGAGACTTCAGAATGATGAAGTATAGGAGTCTTAGCTTTTTTTAGTCTGGACTCTTACTTTGTCAAATTTAGCAAGGTTGCTCTTCGTGCGTGGATCTCCCTCTTCAGAGCCTGTCATTGCCAACTGCTGCAGAAGTCTCCCAACCTGCAATGAGAGAGAAGAATGAAGAATAAGCATTTCAAAACAACATCATGGTGGACCTGATTATAAAAAAAGTTAAGCAAATGCCTCTATTCTAAATTTTTTTTCATTTAATACTCTGAGATACACTTCTGATTGAGTTGGGTCTTGTTACTTGCTTTCAGGGCAGAAAAAATGTAAGAAGCTTTAAAAAAAAAGCAGTCATTGCGTTTAACAAGAAAGTCTGCACACACAGTATGCCGTGAGCATCCATACTCCCCCCCTCCCAGGAACAAAGCATGTTTTGTTTTTACAACACATCAGAACTGAGAGTTGAATCTAGGTCATCTTAAACATAGAGATTTTAAAAGGATGTAAATGTTTTACTAAGAATGTATTGGCAGAAAAAGAAAAAAAAAAGGGCTAACCCTTGTTTCAGAGCATATATTCCTTATTAACCTCCAATTGCAAAACTCTCCATTTTAGAGTTGCCAACTCAAGTTCTGCTACAACACACAAGCAGTGACACAGGAGAGGACTGCTGATGTATTGCAGGAAAACACTGGCCAGCTCCTGTTAGTAACAGTCTAGCGAAAAAGACTCACCAGAATGAGAATCATTTGCTGTCCAGTTCACAGACAACATTAAAAAGCAGGTTTTGTTACTTGTGTGAGGAACACCCTCAGTCAGACAAGTGTTGCTCAACACCCTCAGCCCACACCTCGACACCCCGTCATTACATTGCCCAGGTATTTGCACAAAGGTGAAAACTTGTCACGAGGGCTGGGGAATACTCTAAGGTCTAATAAAACAGCAGGTGGCTACCCAGCAGGAACGGTGGACGTTGGGGCCAGACAAGAAAGTTTTCTCAGCAAAATATTTCATTATTTTGTGCAATATGTGGCATAATATTTAACATTAGCAAGAACAGCACAACATCCATTGACACACATTCCAGAAGTCATCATATAGTGGCTTTTACACTTTAGCTTCCATCCCTTTATAAAGTACATTTGCAAGTCTTCCAAGAGAGAAAGGATCACATGCTATCAATTTTAAGTCTGTATTTTAAACAAACAGATAAACTCTAGAGCATGCCTTTTCAGTAATGATAACACAAATATTTTGTTAGCATTCGCCTTACAGGTAGGAGGGACAGTACCTTTCCCTTTACTGCAGTAACATCAGTTCAAGTGAAAAAAAAAAAAAAAGAAAAAAAAAGGCCAAGAACATTTTTCATATATTTTTTTAAGACTACTTTAAAGTGAATCATACCTGCATCAGATTAAATCTTGCCACCTCATTTATAGGAGCATCAGAAATGATCCCATACTGTTCTGGGTTAACAATTGCAGGACAGATGAAACATGCTAGAAGAAGATCTGTGCACATTGCTCTGACCTCCCCAACCTCCAGCCTGTCTACACACGAGAGCGTTTTGTACATTTGTGACACAATCCATCTCAAGCTGTGAGGAAAACAGTAAGTATTTTGTTTGAGATAACCAATAAATTTGTTCACCAAGGTCACCAGCTTGGCCTCATTGGAGTCAACCATCTCTTGGACTCTCTGCTTGAACTTTTCTGTGCCTTTCTCTCCAAATAACTTTTCCTGCTGTGCTGGGGAGAATCTCTCAATTAACTTGTTTGGATCAGTTTCCAGGTGGTCTTCATCTTCAACCAGAAGCTGCATGATTGGCTCATGTAAAGTTGCAGTAAGAAAAAGTTTTGCAGAAAAGAGTCCTTCAGAGAAAAGTTTGAATAAGATGCTGAAGGCACAGGTGCCTCGTCTCAACAGCCGCCTCGGGTTGTCGCTTTCCTTGAGTTCAAATTCAATCAAGTACCGGAGGACCTGGAGGAGGTAGCTCTCATCCTCCTGCATGATGCAGTTGCCATAAATGGAGGTAAAGACCGTGTGAATGACGCTCTGAGTGTTGTCCTGGTTGAGCTTCTCTCCAGCAACCAGGCAGGATGCAATAAGCCTAGGGTTCTCTCTCAATCTGTTTAGGAATTCTCCGTAAGCAGCCTCCTGAAATCCCAACTGCTTATATCCATCCACAAACTGCGTGTCCTCCAAGATTTTAGCATGCTGGCAACATTCAGCAGCAGAAGCTTCAGCACTTTAAAGGAAAAACATTGAAACAGCTTAAGTAACTCTTAAGCAAACAAACTCCATAAAAGATGCCACATGGTCAATCTATCAACAAAACTACCACCAATGAAAAAAGCAAAACAAACAGATACATTAAAAAAGGTAGCTTAAACAGCCAGGTGAGTCAGATTCCCTACTTGAGATTTGTTTTAAAAACTTACTGGTTTTATAATCAGTACAGCAAAGGCCCCCAGACGGTAAGCATGAAAAATCTGATGGATGTGGTGCAATTCACAGAAGTTTAAGAGCTTTTTCTGCCCAGGACCACCCCCACCTTCCCCAAGTCACCTTGTTATGATCAGTCTGTCCAAGTTAATCCTTTGCTGCTTGGAAATCCATGCTGTGCGGTACAGCTTTTCAGCAGTCTTCAGGACGTCTGCGTTGAGCCTTTGAATGAGTTGCTTTTCTGAGTTCACATACAGTCGCTCCTGCTTGAGGTGATGAGCTAGCGTGTGTATATCCAGCTTCACCATCTTGGGCAGCAAGGAGGTTACACAGTACTCACTGAAAGAAAGAAAAGCAAACAGGTGAGTCCCAACAGTTAGGGAATGAGCTCTGTCAGCCCTGATGAAGGGAGAAGCAGGTCACAAACTTACACTTAGCAGTAAAAACTGCCGTGCCCCTTCCACGCTAGCACATTAATGCGTTCTCTCAAACACACAGCCCACCGCTTAATGACTGAGTCACTCCTAATGCAAGGTTTCCTAATTGACAATTTCATTAACCCCTTGCTACGTCAGCACATCAGGGACACTTGCATAGCAGTGAACGATATTTTCAACTCCCACTGCTGAACTGCAATAGTAACAGAGCACAGCACTACAAAACCCTGCACCACACCTCCCCTACAGAAGAGAAGAAACTGGCCGTTACTGGGAGAGATGTGGCCATTGCTACAGCCCAGGTGACACAAGCTCAGGGGGATGAAGAGGAGACTCCAACCCACTGTCTGGTGAATAAACAAAAAGATTTCTGCGCTTACTACTTTGTGCTGAAGCACGCCCAGGTAACGCAGCAGTACCCAGCTACGTGGGTGTGCTCATCTCTGCCCCATTAACACATATGCCCTCCCTCACTTCTGTATAAGAAGCACCAAGTTCCCCATACTGGTCTTTTCTGCTAGAAACTGTTAAATAACAGTAATAATACTACTAATTAAAAAAAATAAAATCAAATCAAGGAGTATCAATACCCAGACAAGGCAGAAGTTGGAAATAAGTCTGGACACTCTGCTCAACAGTAGAATTTATTCAGAAAAAAATTCCTTAAATGTTTAAATTCAGAAGAATATTTCTTTGGGCCACAATCCAAAACTGAAAGGACCGTAGGCTTTCATAGCACATCAGGGAGAAAAATCTACACAAACCACTCATGTCTCAATGTAACATCAGCTCTAACTTCCTAATCAGAAAACACCTTTGTGACCAGCTAGCAGCTAGACAAACACAGAGCACCACACCACTCAAAACAAGCTCAAGGAGCTAAACATCTAAAAACTAACTCTATGGAAGAAAAAAACCACCAATTGCATTAATGCTGACAAGGGAAGGGGCAGAATCATGCTGATCAGATTATGTTTCCATGGAATTAATGATTAACTGCTTTATGTCTTCTTCCCCACCAGAACAGCCATACTAGCTGATTTGGGAAGAAAAGGGGTTTGATGCAGATACAATCTGTAACAGCTATCTGTCGGATACATTGGTAACGGATAAACGTCAGAGCTGCCAAGGGATCTGGTGATGAACCCTTCAAAGCCATGCCACGGTTAAATGAAAAACCCACTTCCCGCAACCTGCAGTGACTCGAGGAGCCTGGCTTCACAGGGCCATGTGGTCCATGCTTGAGACACTACAAATAACGCACCACGCACTGGCCTCAGGCTCTCCCTTTTAGTGTTTGAAAGGTCTGTGGTTCATTGCCCAGCACGGCAGGAGATGATCCTCTCTGAGGAATAGATTAGCTCCCTCATTAGGTACAGGTTTTACATTTGTTGGGTTTTTTCCAGTTTATGGAGAAAGCCTGATAACCTGGTGCACTGACAACCATCACCGCTCCTTGCACGTGGAATTCAGTTCTTGCATCCAGAGCTTTAACCTCACAACTGAAACCCTAGCAGAGACAAAAGGAGATGCTGTCACAAGTCCTTACACATGAAACATTGCAATTTTATCACACCTGACAGTTTAAAAGTAATTCCTAGCAAATACAGACAACCATATATAAAATAAAAACCCCCAAACCTCAAAAAAACCCCAAAAAACCCAAACAGAAAAACCCAGCAAACCTAACCAGTGGTTACAGCTCATGCATCCAAAGATGAGATTAAGCGAGGAACTTCAAGGACACAACTATTCAGATGTTTTTAACTAGGACAGTCTCAGAGAAATGATTAGAAAAAGAAACACTGATGTTGCTGCCAAAGTTCTTTGAGAAACAAACAACAACTTCTTGCAATAAATTTATTTTTAGTCCCAGAATTTTAGGACTCACAAAAAAAAAAAAAAAAAAAGAAAAAAAAGAAAAAGAAAAAGCGTTAAACTTGACACTGCCTGCAAACACAGTAATGACTAGTTATTGGGCTATGAGCTATTGATATCAGCCAGGAAAAAGAAGTTGCATCCATAAAAACTCACAAACACGAGATCTGCAGAACTACCATCGATCTTTTCAGGTGCTTTCCGCTGTAAGGCTGTACTTAAGGGTTGCGCACAGTTTATCAAACCTTAACAGTTTCAGCTGACATTTTCCATTTCAAGGTGTCCACCCACAGGCTCCGCTTTTCTGGACAGAAAGTTAGTCCAAGCGGTTCTCCTGCTTGCGATCAAGTTTTGGGAGGGAACAGGGGACGCAGATGGGGTACCCCCTGTGAAGAGCCTGTTGACTTCCCCTGCGTTACTACGCCTTTGCCTTGCCAAATTTCAAAACAAGTTTCTATTTTTGTGTCACTCGTTATAAACACATTTAACAGTAGACAAGCAGATTAAATGGCTCCTGAGGCATCCCATGTACTTACAAGTAAAGCTATTTCTCTCACTGCTTCGCTCTTTTTATTTTTCTTTTTTTTTTTTTTTTTTGATTAGAGAAGACGTTTTCAGCATCAGGGATGGGCTAAGCACTCTGACACCTTTCATCCTCGGAGGAAAGACTGTTCTTTTCTTCCCTGGCCCACAGGTGGGAGTGAACTCCAAAAGCCCAGGCAATAAAAGTCAATTTTTTTTAAACTACTTGCCACTGTGAACATCAGGCCCAAAACAAAGCAAGGCTCCGCAGACCACCATTACCTGCACCTGCACTCCTAAATATACTGATCCCACGACGGCTCGATAACACCCTGTCACTTGGCCACTGCTCGTGTGTCCATCTTATCCGTCCCGACTGTAGAACACCATAAATAAGGAAAGCACGAGGAGAACTGATTTGGAACCGAACCACAGCAGGTTAATAAGTACCCAGTCAAGAGCTATGAAAATACACAGGATTTTCCTGTCGATCCACAGGAAGTCAACTGCACAGCAGCAGTGCTTACCCTGTGTACAAGAGAAAGGGATCAGCAACTTCCTCATCTTTATAATCCTCCACACAAATTAAACTAATTTGATTGCTAGTGATTGCTACTGCAACACACCTCTGTGAAGAGGAATGCCTCATTCACCCCCGTTTACCAGCTTTTAAAAATGAGTTACTCTGAAGTCACACAAGTACAGCAACAGCGCAAACAACTTTGTCTTCACCTTAAGTTTCTGCCAGACACTTGAGAGCCCGAGAGACGTAAAGCAGGTCGTTTCATACCACGGTACTTCAGCAGGCTTCAGACGGGCTCTAAAAAAAACTTGCAACATAGTAAAGAAAACCCAAAAAACCTAGTTGAGCAAAACACACACGCTATTACTGTCTTCACATACTGATTTTATTAACACAGTCTGTCCTGAAAGAATAAACTCTTGTACCACTAACACACCTACACAGCACACACTGCTCCCCTCCAAAAACCTCTCCTCTCTACGACCAGTACAGAGAGACCACAGTTGTATTCTCTGACCTTCCCAGGCTACACAACACTCGCTCCCCGCCAGCACTCGGTCCAAGAGCTTCAGGAGCAATTAGCCACAGTTACGTATTTGGTAACACACCGCAGAAGGCAGCATTAGAGCAGAGCGGCCAGCAGCAGCTTCAGCTGGTACTAATTCCAGAAAGTTGTTTGTCAGATTACCTTATCAGTTTCCCATAAACAAAAAGGTGCCCATAATTATCCAATGGCCTAGTTTATGAATACCAGGCACCTACTTGAAGTAACAGATGTCCACGGGTTTGTATAAAGGAGACAGTTCAGGAAATTCAGATATCCAGCAGTCTGTTGTGGCTGAAGAAACAACAGATATTAAATAGCTCCTGCTATGTGCAAATTATTGTTCAATCCTGGCAATTTCATTCTGATGTCAAAATATTTCAGACTTTCGTCAGTTATTTCAAGACTGCTCAGTAACCTACCAGAAGCTGTGACACAGTAGGAGAAGCTTGGCACTGCAATTCAAACAATTTCACTTTGTGATGCTCAACAACAAAGACTGCGTAACCTGACAGCATCCAGGATGTTTTGCCCTGCTGTCAGCATGACCAAAGTTTGCTCAGAACCCAAGACAATCTATGCCTTTGATGAATCCAGGACAGAGATTGCTTCCTACATTTAAAAGTCCTGGAAAACGCTGCATTTAATCCTCAAGTACTGAACTCCAACTTACAAAGGACATGGTTTTGTACTGTGGCATATAGGAACAAGCAACATCTCTACCGAATATTCCTGCAGTTCAGGTGACAGAAAAGAGATGAAGCAAAGCAGTAAATGGTGCTAGTATACCAGGTTCTTCTTCCTCCTCCAGCGCTGCCTGCTCAGGGTTATTTGCTCCTCCTGAGTCTCACCATGCAAAAACTTCCAAAGCAAGTTAGGGCAGATCTAATGTAGGCAGGGCAGGGCAAGGCAAAACTGAAATCACTCCGTCTTACTGAAAAATAATTCCTAAGCAGGCTTGAATAGCTTCCATGCTAGTTCTCCCTGGATGAAGTACCTCTTTCTTCATTAATATTTACAGCAGTAACAAGCCTTATTTCTATATATAAGCTAACAGCCTACCTTCCAAAGTTTGGATAAAAAAATCCATTTTTCAATAGGACAGTTCACCATGACCTAGGAATTAACTGCTGAACTCTAACATTACCCGCCATCTCAAAACATGCGTACAACATGCAAAATGCATTTCAATTTGCTACAGCTCAACTATCTAATCAATATTAATAAGAAACTCATACCTCAAGTTTGTTTCTGCCCAGTGGCTGCTCTGCAGCTCGCACTGACCATACTGCCTATCCAGCAGGATTTCTGTGCAAGGAGCACCCAGCTCCTCATGCCCCTCAACAGAACTTAGTAACGCACAGGACCAGTTGGCTACTGAATTATCTATTATGGTATCACTGTGTTGCATAAACTCACCATAAGCATATAACCATGATAAAATCTACTTCAGTTGCTCGTGATACTAGAAAGAGCAGTTTCCCTTAGGTAAGGGGTCATACTAACAAACTTTTAGTCAGAAAAAGCACAGAACTCGAAGCTGGTCAGACTGACAAAACCAACCTGTTCCTGGCCCCTTCTCTTGAGACTGCCTCCCCTCCTCAGTGTGAAACATCCCATCCGTGGTCCACCCTGGGGGGCAACTGCCGCTAAGGACAGAGCATGTTCTCCAGGACCAGACAAATCTTATACCAAAACCCTCGCGTGGAGTATCTTAAAGACCCCTCCACAGCAGCAGTTTAGAAGCCTGTTTCCTAAACCCACCATCCTGCTGCTTTTACAGAAGCGCAGTATTTCAGACTGTGCCATTCCCCCATCATCTCCAAATCACAGCTTCTACTTGTGTGTCAACTCCATCGTCCACAAAAATAACATTCTACCCATCAGTAAGCGTGGTGACACACGCTGGGTTTGAGAGCTCAGCCCTAACACCTCTCTTCCTTCAGAGCACAGTATCATGACTTTGCAAGAAGACACACAGATACTCGCTTGGTCAAGTTCTTCAGCATTACAGGTCTGCGAGTAACAAAAAGGGAAGTTATGACACTCGCCGAGTTACAAGTTCTAAACCTGCGTTACACAAAAGCCATAAAGCAGGGACGGCAGCGACGCTGATGCCGCTCGGACAGCGACCCTTTGCCCGGTCCCACAGCGGCCAGGAGAACGGAGGGCCCCAGCGCTTCAATTTCCCAAATCCCTCCGCAAACCTCCCGAACTACCGGTTCTCAGACCCTGACCCGGTAGGTAGGGCTGGCCCGGGCCGGC
>NW_010120613.1:0-4227 GCF_000699245.1 Pterocles gutturalis
CAGCGAGCGCCACGCGTGAAAACCGGAGTGGAAAGAACAAAAACATTAAATTAAAAAAAGAATCAAACAAACCGTGCACCCGCAAAAGGAACCCCTGCGCGTGTAATACCACCTCCTTCGTGTCTGGATCCGACTCCGAGGCTGGTCCTGTCCTAGGAGGGTGGAAGGGGCCGGGTGGCTTCTAGAGAGCCCTGGGCACCCTCTTGTGCTGGGGCCGGTGGCCGTGGTTGAACTCTGTGCAGAAAGCACGAGAGAACGGGGGAAGGGGGGTGGAGGAGGAGTTGAGTTAGGTCTAACCTCGCTTGTTTTTCCCGCTGAGGGGAAACAAAGAAGTAGATATTCTCAAACAAACCAACCCCAAACAAACGTGCCTGGGCCACTAAAAAGTAGGCAAACGTTTTCCATCTCGAACATGAGGTGTTATTGGGTTCCTGTAATGAACTCAGTTGGAGTGCCATGCTAATGGTTCCTCAAATTATTAAAAAAAAAAAAACAACTTCCACTGAAGTTGACCCAAATTGACGTGAAACTACAAAAGATTACAAAACACCTGTGGAGGTTCAGGTTCGCAGCAAAGTATCAGCAGTGTCAGGAGGCCACTTCGTGTTTCCTGTTGAAATGTTAATGCCTTTGTTGATGTCATTGCTGTTTTGGGAAATTACTCACAGGATCAAAATTCCGTGTCTATAATGGAATGATGAGCTCTGATCTCCTGCATGAAAGGATATGGGTAGTTCTACATCAACTCCATTTCTCTAACTACGAGTTACTAGCATTTAGGGACTAGGTTAGCGATTAAGATTTATATTGAAACACTTTACATAACTAAAGCTGCAAAAAAAAGCTTGTTGTGAGTAGAATTATCATATGTACTGCAGATGAGCTGGATCACTGCTAGCATATCAAAGGCTGTGCTACTATAAAGCTTGGAATAATTCATATATGAGGAAACACAAAGCCAGAACAAAATTTTATACTTTATCAGAGCTTCAGACTTCTCTGTGAAGTTGGATGACTTAGAAAGAAAGTAATATATCTGTGTTTTGATTAGGAGTATGTTTTGCACAGTTATTGTATGCTTGTACCCTGAAAGTACATTTCACAGTCTTCTGAAGGACATCATTTAGTAATCTCTATATCATAGGAGTTGATACATCTCTGAGCTTGCTTGTGTTTTTTCCCCATCAGATTGAGTTAATATTTCTGTGTCTGTGTTTCAGGTAGACATTACTTCCTTCACTGAGGGAATGGATGTCAGTAAGTTGCTGTTCTCCTTGTGGACCAAACTTAGCCGCACAAAATTAGTTTCCTCTGAGTGAAAACAGTTGGCAGTGGAGGATTGTGTAGGTGCTGAAGTCTATACTTGGGATTGTAATACTGGCATGATTTGTTGTGTTATTTTTAGGCCTGCACTATGTGCTGTTTTCACAGCTTTCCCCCCCCCCATGTAAGCCTTGTTTTCCTTGTTTCACTGTCACTAAAAGTAGAGGATTCAAAATAACTGATTTTCTATAAATGAGGCTTATCTTGACTGTACAAAATACACCTTCATCAGGCAAGGGGGGTATACCATTATGTGTTGAAATAAAAAAGTGTTGCGATTTAAGCTGTCCATGAACCTTGATCAGGGTTTAATCCCTCTGTTAAGGTCAATTTCACAGTCATAAATAACCAGATTGGAAACTTCCTTTCCCTTGCAGGAAGGGAAGAGTTCATCCTTGAGTGTTTCAGGGTACTAGGGGAGAATGGTTCTTTTCTGCCCTATCGTTGTAATTAGTAATAACTTAATTCTAGCAACTGCCTTGGTATTACATTGCTGTGCAACTGAAAAATAATTTGTGACACTCTCTCCTTGCATTGGTGCTTCTGTAAGATGACCACAAAACAGGTTGGTGTAGTGAAATTCCGGCTTCTGCTATCTTGCAGACTTCTGGTATGAATTTATATTTGTATGGCTATTTCTGCTCTCATAAGAGCTGTTCTAAGTGTTCTAGTTCTCTAAAAATGCATTCCAAGTCTGTGGTGAGTGAGAGCTTAATGGCTGTTTGAAGGTTCTGTTGGTATGTATTGTAGTTAAGTGTGATCAGTCATTTCAAGTAGTTGGGGATTCCCAAAATGTGGAAATTTGCTTAACTTAAATGAACATTGTACAGCTGTTATCAACAAATCCTGGAATAGGGTAGTAGAAATGATGTATCTCTTCAGATCTTTAAAGATTTTGTTGAGATAATTGACACTAAACTGTTTTCCAAAGGGCAATACAGAATTCTGGTCTGAAGAGGAAAGTTCAGTGGTGATGTTAAGTGCTGGCAGATCATTTTATTAGGTCTTATGAGTGTGTAAACTAGTGTATGCTTTTTGATTAGTTCTGAGCTTTCCCGAATACATGGTCACCTCAAGAACTAATCTAAAGTCTATTGTTTCTCACTGTCAGTGGCACTGAGCACGTGCTTGCCTATGCTGTGACTTCAGGGGGACTGTGCATGTACTGGTAACCTTTTTCTAGCTATACTAGACTAGTCTAGCTAGACTAGACTATATACAACACTTTTCTAGCGTTGGGAAAATAATCTCATTACATTTGTAGCAAATTCAAGCTTGTTTAGGGTTTTGGAAGACTGAAAATAAATATATGTGCCTAACTTCTGATCCTGATTTAACAAATAAAATAGTGACCTATGTCTGGTAAATTTAAAAAAATGTGTAATGGCAGAACACAAGTTTTCAATGACTATGGAATGTTAACATAGCCAGTTTACTATCTATCTTTGTAAAGGTATAAAAAAGTGATTACATTGGTGGTGATAGTTGTTAGTCAGAAGATACGTTATACAAAACACCAGTGCTGTGCACATAAATGCTCAAATTGAGGATAAGAGTTTGAGTCCAGTTTTAAGGTAAATAACTATGCAGGAATTTCTTTAGTCTATAGGGATAGTTATCTCTTACTGCTGCTCTTGTGGTGGTGGATTGGCTTTTTTTTTTTTTTTCAATAGTAGTAGGTAATTTTATACTATATTGAAATTCTGCAACATGTGATGCTTTATCAATGGAAAATTAAAGCTATTAAATAAAAATAAAGTTCAGGTAAGCTTTGAGAAAAGTCTGTGGTTATTGCCCTATCATTAAATGGTATTTATAAAACTTGCAAAGCATTTCCGGTAACAAGCATGCAGGAGCAGAGCCTAATGCAGACACATGGTAAATCAGCATTGGGTGGCTAGTACACTTTGTCAGATGTGTATAATAAGGAACTTAAGCTCATTCATGTTTTTATGCATGCAACAAGATCTTACAGAAACTTACATCAGGAGAAATTGGACTACCACAGGAGTTAAATGATCATTCCTATCCCAGTCTCTTAATTGCTAAAGCTGGTACACTTCACCTGTTGCAGAGTAGTTGTAACCATTTGCAGGTTCAAGATCTTCTTAAGTGTCCGTTGACATAAAAAGTTATCTGAAGTTCAGGACTCCTTTCCTAGGTTTCTTGGATCTTAGCGTTTCAAGAAGTATGAAAAACTTTAACCAGAGATGACTTAGTCAACTAGTTACTGCTGTGACATGGACCAGGAGATCTGAATTAGAGTCATTTTGCCTTAACTAATCCTGTGTTTATCAGAAGGTATTTTATGCATTCCAAATGCTGCTGCATGGTGATAGGTCATCACTTTGGTCTCTGACTACCCCCCCATGCTGGCTTCCCCTGTGTTGCATCAAATTCAGCTGCCTGTCTGTCTTCACTTCCAGTGCTTGTCACAGCCTCTTCCAAAGCTGGGTCCACTTAATATAGAGACAAAACTACTGCTGCAAAATGGCTGGTTTAGCTTCCATCACTGCTTTACAAAAAGTAGAATTTTATATGAGTGTGCTTTGCTACTGATTCCATTTGTGCTTCGAGAAATTCCTTTTTCTTCAAATCTACCTGAGTATTGGAGTGTTTTAAAACTCACTTGCCACAGTGCCCACAGAGATTTGTACAGACTAGGGAACTTTTTTGTTGGGCCAGTATTGTTTCATCATACTACCTAACTCATTTAATAATTTGTTGCTTGCGTGCATTCATAAGCTTTTAACAGCGGGGATTCTCTTTCTGCACTTGTTGCAACCTCTGGTTCATTTCATGGACCTTTTAGATGTTATGTGAACCATTATAAATAAGGAGAAATTTCAACAGTTGTGTGGCCCACCAGCTTGTAAGAATGTCCCTCTTCATCAATTTAGTCAC